>NW_025728839.1:0-54927 GCF_021461385.2 Schistocerca piceifrons | reverse complement strand
ATAGGCCGATTTGAGAGCGTCAGCTCTCGCGTCAGCCGAGCAAAGTCGAGACAAGTCGAGACACACTAAGGGCTGGTATGCAGCGAGTAAGAGGGCGAAAAAACAATAATTTAAGAGCGCGTGGCAAAAGTACTCATACGCGAAATTAAAAGCCTGCTGCGGTGGCCGGAATCGAACCCGGATCAACTGCTTGGAAGGCAACTATGCTGACCATTACACCACCACCGCACAAGCGAGCGCCGCGCGTCGCGCTGTGTCGGCTTCCCGCCAGTCGGCAGCGGCCGAAGGTGATCGTACCTGGCAGGCGCATTTCGAGGCAGGCTAGGGGAGCACATCCAGACGCATTCGGACAGCGTATCCGCGCACACTTCGCATCCTTTTGGCAAGAGTTGGGCGCCGCAACGCAAGAGTACGCAGAGGACCGCGTTCTGGCGGCATTTTTAAGCAGAGCAGTGCAGTGCAGGATTCAGCGTCTGCAGCATCTTTTCCACAGAATGCTACGGCGCTTGACGGCAGTCCCACTTTCCCTTGAGACATCTGCGCGGCAAGCAGCGTCAAGTTACCGCTGGCCCGAGCATCGGTGGTTCAGTGTAGAATGCTCGCCTGCCACGCGGGCGGCCCGGGTTCGATTCCCGGCCGATGCATCATTTTGCTTTTCCCGCGATAATGCTGCCGCGTGGCTTGAGCGCTTGAGATGCACGATCCACAAGAATGTGTAGCTGGATTTCCCTTGAGAAGGACCGAGAACGCAGCACTCGCGGGTCCCCACTAGGACGCTCGCATCATGTTCTACAGACTAGCGTCGGCCTGGCCTCACAAGTTGCTGGGTCCGGGTGCCTCCGAGGCACTGAACTTCAACGACAAGGAGTGCTGCCTATCGTTGCAACAGCAGCAGCAGCACCGCAATCAACTGGGCCGGCAGTGCACGTGTAGCACAGAACACGTTATCCAGGAAGTACAGTGTCTCTACGTCTAATATTGGGTAAGGTGTTTACCCAGTTCCAGACAAGCGGTGCACCCGTGCCTCGGTAGCGCAGTAGGCAGCGCGTAAGTCTCATAATCTTAAGGTCGTGAGTTCGATCCTCACCGGGGCATTTAATTTTCTGTGACATGGTGGTGCTGTTGCTAGGGCGCCAACGTATTTCTTGTTTGTTATCCACAGCGTTTCAACGCTTCAGCGGGAAATGTTTACTTCCTGTTATTGCTACTTACAGCTTCCCTTTTCCTCTTCTCCCAGCAGAGCGTGAAGCCAAAAGCATTGCTCTGCGACGTTTGAGGTGCGCGCCTTGCCAGTCAGTATGTGCAAAAATGCTCGCAAAGAGAGGGGGGCGCCGACGCGGCACTCGACACGAAATGCGACAAGCGACCGTACGAACGGTCGAACGAAACGGCCACATCCGGTGTGGTCTAGTGGCTAGGATACCTGGCTTTCACCCAGGAGGCCGGGTTCGATTCCCGGTACCGGAACGGAATTTTTTCCACACGAATCGTGACAAGTTTGAGCTGTCCGAGCGGCCGTTTCCCGTCCTGCTCGCAATATAGCTACTGTTTCGTGACCGTCAGCAGAATATAGACTAGGGAAGCAGACACACGACGACCATAGAAATGGTGTGCGGCTTCATGCCACCTGTTTCCAGCGTAGGGCTGAGCAACTGCATCTGCCGAGGCCCGCTAGCTCAGTTGGTTAGAGCGTCGTGCTAATAACGCGAAGGTCGTGGGTTCGATCCCCCCACGGGCCACTACTCTTTTCCTACTACGAAAAGGCGGCGCCGATTTCAGCTGGCGAGTGTGGTGACCAAAAGATCATCACCCTGCGTGGAAGTTGATAGAGGATCCGAACCCGACTCGTCGGGGAGCGCTACAGCATTCACTCGGCAATGGCCATAATATCTTGAATACACTGGTTCTCAACCGATAAAGAGAAAATGAAAGAAAATGTCCGATTGCCGATGCGTAACAACTTTGGCCCTTGTCAGTACTTGGCGGGTGAGCGCATGGGAACACAGGGCGCTATTGGCACTTTTACTTCCTATTTTTGTTTCTCCTTTCTTTTCGGAGCTACAGCCCGATTCGGTCAGGGAGACGCCACCGTGAAAATGAAGGGGGCGTGCTGTGTGTCCCTCCTTACCTCTCTCAGTCGTTTCTCGTGCTTGTCGTTTTGATATAGGCCGATTTGAGAGCGTCAGCTCTCGCGTCAGCCGAGCAAAGTCGAGACAAGTCGAGACACACTAAGGGCTGGTATGCAGCGAGTAAGAGGGCGAAAAACAATAATTTAAGAGCGCGTGGCAAAAGTACTCATACGCGAAATTAAAAGCCTGCTGCGGTGGCCGGGAATCGAACCCGGATCAACTGCTTGGAAGGCAACTATGCTGACCATTACACCACCACCGCACAAGCGAGCACCGCGCGTCCGCGCTGTGTCGGCTTCCCGCCAGTCGGCAGCGGCCGAAGGTGATCGTACCTGGCAGGCGCATTTCGAGGCAGGCTAGGGGAGCACATCCAGACGCATTCGGACAGCGTATCCGCGCACACTTCGCATCCTTTGGCAAGAGTTGGCGCCGGCAACGCAAGAGTACGCAGAGGACCGCGTTCTGGCGGCATTTTTAAGCAGAGCAGTGCAGTGCAGGATTCAGCGTCTGCAGCATCTTTTCCACAGAATGCTACGGCGCTTGACGGCAGTCCCACTTTCCCTTGAGACATCTGCGCGGCAAGCAGCGTCAAGTTACCGCTGGCCCGAGCATCGGTGGTTCAGTGGTAGAATGCTCGCCTGCCACGCGGGCGGCCCGGGTTCGATTCCCGGCCGATGCATCATTTTGCTTTTCCGCAATAATGCTGCCGCGTGGCTTGAGCGCTTGAGATGCACGATCCACAAGAATGTGTAGCTGGATTCCCTTGAGAAGGACCGAGAACGCAGCACTCGCGGGTCCCCACTAGGACGCTCGCATCATGTTCTACAGACTAGCGTCGGCCTGGCCTCACAAGTTGCTGGGTCCGGGTGCCTCCGAGGCACTGAACTTCAACGACAAGGAGTGCTGCCTATCGTTGCAACAGCAGCAGCAGCACCGCAATCAACTGGGCCGGCAGTGCACGTGTAGCAACAGAACACGTTATCCAGGAAGTACAGTGTCTCTACGTCTAATATTGGGTAAGGTGTTTACCCAGTTTCCAGGACAAGCGGTGCACCCGTGCCTCGGTAGCGCAGTAGGCAGCGCGTAAGTCTCATAATCTTAAGGTCGTGAGTTCGATCCTCACCCGGGCATTTAATTTTCTGTGACATGGTGGTGCTGTTGCTAGGGCGCCAACGTATTTCTTGTTTGTTATCCACAGCGTTTCAACGCTTCAGCGGGAAAATGTTTACTTCCTGTTATTGCTACTTACAGCTTCCCTTTTCCTCTTCTCCCAGCAGAGCGTGAAGCCAAAAGCATTGCTCTGCGACGTTTGAGGTGCGCGCCTTGCCAGTCAGTATGTGCAAAGATGCTCGCAAAGAGAGGGGGGCGCCGACGCGGCACTCGACACGAAATGCGACAAGCGACCGTACGAACGGTCGAACGAAACGGCCACATCCGGTGTGGTCTAGTGGCTAGGATACCTGGCTTTCACCCAGGAGGCCCGGGTTCGATACCCGGTACCGGAACGGAATTTTTTCCACACGAATCGTGACAAGTTTGAGCTGTCCGAGCGGCCGTTTCCCGTCCTGCTCGCAATATAGCTACTGTTTCGTGACCGTCAGCAGAATATAGACTAGGGAAGCAGACACACGACGACCATAGAAATGGTGTGCGGCTTCATGCCACCTGTTTCCAGCGTAGGGCTGAGCAACTGCATCTGCCGAGGCCCGCTAGCTCAGTTGGTTAGAGCGTCGTGCTAATAACGCGAAGGTCGTGGGTTCGATCCCCCCACGGGCCACTACTCTTTTCCTACTACGAAAAGGCGGCGCCGATTTCAGCTGGCGAGTGTGGTGACCAAAAGATCATCACCCTGCGTGGAAGTTGATAGAGGATCCGAACCCGACTCGTCGGGGAGCGCTACAGCATTCACTCGGCAATGGCCATAATATCTTGAATACACTGGTTCTCAACCGATAAAGAGAAAATGAAAGAAAATGTCCGATTGCCGATGCGTAACAACTTTGGCCCTTGTCAGTACTTGGGCGGGTGAGCGCATGGGAACACAGGGCGCTATTGGCACTTTTACTTCCTATTTTTGTTTCTCCTTTCTTTTCGGAGCTACAGCCCGATTCGGTCAGGGAGACGCCACCGTGAAATGAAGGGGGCGTGCTGTGTGTCCCTCCTTACCTCTCTCAGTCGTTTCTCGTGCTTGTCGTTTTGATATAGGCCGATTTGAGAGCGTCAGCTCTCGCGTCAGCCGAGCAAAGTCGAGACAAGTCGAGACACACTAAGGGCTGGTATGCAGCGAGTAAGAGGGCGAAAAAACAATAATTTAAGAGCGCGTGGCAAAAGTACTCATACGCGAAATTAAAAGCCTGCTGCGGTGGCCGGGAATCGACCCGGATCAACTGCTTGGAAGGCAACTATGCTGACCATTACACCACCACCGCACAAGCGAGCGCCGCGCGTCCGCGCTGTGTCGGCTTCCCGCCAGTCGGCAGCGGCCGAAGGTGATCGTACCTGGCAGGCGCATTTCGAGGCAGGCTAGGGGAGCACATCCAGACGCATTCGGACAGCGTATCCGCGCACACTTCGCATCCTTTGGCAAGAGTTGGGCGCCGGCAACGCAAGAGTACGCAGAGGACCGCGTTCTGGCGGCATTTTTAAGCAGAGCAGTGCAGTGCAGGATTCAGCGTCTGCAGCATCTTTTCCACAGAATGCTACGGCGCTTGACGGCAGTCCCACTTTCCCTTGAGACATCTGCGCGGCAAGCAGCGTCAAGTTACCGCTGGCCCGAGCATCGGTGGTTCAGTGGTAGAATGCTCGCCTGCCACGCGGGCGGCCCGGGTTCGATTCCCGGCCGATGCATCATTTTGCTTTTCCCGCAATAATGCTGCCGCGTGGCTTGAGCGCTTGAGATGCACGATCCACAAGAATGTGTAGCTGGATTTCCCTTGAGAAGGACCGAGAACGCAGCACTCGCGGGTCCCCACTAGGACGCTCGCATCATGTTCTACAGACTAGCGTCGGCCTGGCCTCACAAGTTGCTGGGTCCGGGTGCCTCCGAGGCACTGAACTTCAACGACAAGGAGTGCTGCCTATCGTTGCAACAGCAGCAGCAGCACCGCAATCAACTGGGCCGGCAGTGCACGTGTAGCAACAGAACACGTTATCCAGGAAGTACAGTGTCTCTACGTCTAATATTGGGTAAGGTGTTTACCCAGTTTCCAGGACAAGCGGTGCACCCGTGCCTCGGTAGCGCAGTAGGCAGCGCGTAAGTCTCATAATCTTAAGGTCGTGAGTTCGATCCTCACCCGGGGCATTTAATTTTCTGTGACATGGTGGTGCTGTTGCTAGGGCGCCAACGTATTTCTTGTTTGTTATCCACAGCGTTTCAACGCTTCAGCGGGAAATGTTTACTTCCTGTTATTGCTACTTACAGCTTCCCTTTTCCTCTTCTCCCAGCAGAGCGTGAAGCCAAAAGCATTGCTCTGCGACGTTTGAGGTGCGCGCCTTGCCAGTCAGTATGTGCAAAAATGCTCGCAAAGAGAGGGGGGCGCCGACGCGGCACTCGACACGAAATGCGACAAGCGACCGTACGAACGGTCGAACGAAACGGCCACATCCGGTGTGGTCTAGTGGCTAGGATACCTGGCTTTCACCCAGGAGGCCCGGGTTCGATTCCCGGTACCGGAACGGAATTTTTTCCACACGAATCGTGACAAGTTTGAGCTGTCCGAGCGGCCGTTTCCCGTCCTGCTCGCAATATAGCTACTGTTTCGTGACCGTCAGCAGAATATAGACTAGGGAAGCAGACACACGACGACCATAGAAATGGTGTGCGGCTTCATGCCACCTGTTTCCAGCGTAGGGGCTGAGCAACTGCATCTGCCGAGGCCCGCTAGCTCAGTTGGTTAGAGCGTCGTGCTAATAACGCGAAGGTCGTGGGTTCGATCCCCCCACGGGCCACTACTCTTTTCCTACTACGAAAGGCGGCGCCGATTTCAGCTGGCGAGTGTGGTACCAAAAGATCATCACCCTGCGTGGAAGTTGATAGAGGATCCGACCCGACTCGTCGGGGAGCGCTACAGCATTCACTCGGCAATGGCCATAATATCTTGAATACACTGGTTCTCAACCGATAAAGAGAAAATGAAAGAAAATGTCCGATTGCCGATGCGTAACAACTTTGGCCCTTGTCAGTACTTGGGCGGGTGAGCGCATGGAACACAGGGCGCTATTGGCACTTTTACTTCCTATTTTTGTTTCTCCTTTCTTTTCGGAGCTACAGCCCGATTCGGTCAGGGAGACGCCACCGTGAAATGAAGGGGGCGTGCTGTGTGTCCCTCCTTACCTCTCTCAGTCGTTTCTCGTGCTTGTCGTTTTGATATAGGCCGATTTGAGAGCGTCAGCTCTCGCGTCAGCCGAGCAAAGTCGAGACAAGTCGAGACACACTAAGGGCTGGTATGCAGCGAGTAAGAGGGCGAAAAAAACAATAATTTAAGAGCGCGTGGCAAAAGTACTCATACGCGAAATTAAAAGGCCTGCTGCGGTGGCCGGGAATCGAACCCGGATCAACTGCTTGGAAGGCAACTATGCTGACCATTACACCACCACCGCACAAGCGAGCACCGCGCGTCCGCGCTGTGTCGGCTTCCCGCCAGTCGGCAGCGGCCGAAGGTGATCGTACCTGGCAGGCGCATTTCGAGGCAGGCTAGGGGAGCACATCCAGACGCATTCGGACAGCGTATCCGCGCACACTTCGCATCCTTTGGCAAGAGTTGGGCGCCGGCAACGCAAGAGTACGCAGAGGACCGCGTTCTGGCGGCATTTTTAAGCAGAGCAGTGCAGTGCAGGATTCAGCGTCTGCAGCATCTTTTCCACAGAATGCTACGGCGCTTGACGGCAGTCCCACTTTCCCTTGAGACATCTGCGCGGCAAGCAGCGTCAAGTTACCGCTGGCCCGAGCATCGGTGGTTCAGTGGTAGAATGCTCGCCTGCCACGCGGGCGGCCCGGGTTCGATTCCCGGCCGATGCATCATTTTGCTTTTCCCGCAATAATGCTGCCGCGTGGCTTGAGCGCTTGAGATGCACGATCCACAAGAATGTGTAGCTGGATTTCCCTTGAGAAGGACCGAGAACGCAGCACTCGCGGGTCCCCACTAGGACGCTCGCATCATGTTCTACAGACTAGCGTCGGCCTGGCCTCACAAGTTGCTGGGTCCGGGTGCCTCCGAGGCACTGAACTTCAACGACAAGGAGTGCTGCCTATCGTTGCAACAGCAGCAGCAGCACCGCAATCAACTGGGCCGGCAGTGCACGTGTAGCAACAGAACACGTTATCCAGGAAGTACAGTGTCTCTACGTCTAATATTGGGTAAGGTGTTTACCCAGTTTCCAGGACAAGCGGTGCACCCGTGCCTCGGTAGCGCAGTAGGCAGCGCGTAAGTCTCATAATCTTAAGGTCGTGAGTTCGATCCTCACCCGGGGCATTTAATTTTCTGTGACATGGTGGTGCTGTTGCTAGGGCGCCAACGTATTTCTTGTTTGTTATCCACAGCGTTTCAACGCTTCAGCGGGAAAATGTTTACTTCCTGTTATTGCTACTTACAGCTTCCCTTTTCCTCTTCTCCCAGCAGAGCGTGAAGCCAAAAGCATTGCTCTGCGACGTTTGAGGTGCGCGCCTTGCCAGTCAGTATGTGCAAAGATGCTCGCAAAGAGAGGGGGGCGCCGACGCGGCACTCGACACGAAATGCGACAAGCGACCGTACGAACGGTCGAACGAAACGGCCACATCCGGTGTGGTCTAGTGGCTAGGATACCTGGCTTTCACCCAGGAGGCCCGGGTTCGATACCCGGTACCGGAACGGAATTTTTTCCACACGAATCGTGACAAGTTTGAGCTGTCCGAGCGGCCGTTTCCCGTCCTGCTCGCAATATAGCTACTGTTTCGTGACCGTCAGCAGAATATAGACTAGGGAAGCAGACACACGACGACCATAGAAATGGTGTGCGGCTTCATGCCACCTGTTTCCAGCGTAGGGCTGAGCAACTGCATCTGCCGAGGCCCGCTAGCTCAGTTGGTTAGAGCGTCGTGCTAATAACGCGAAGGTCGTGGGTTCGATCCCCCCACGGGCCACTACTCTTTTCCTACTACGAAAAGGCGGCGCCGATTTCAGCTGGCGAGTGTGGTGACCAAAAGATCATCACCCTGCGTGGAAGTTGATAGAGGATCCGAACCCGACTCGTCGGGGAGCGCTACAGCATTCACTCGGCAATGGCCATAATATCTTGAATACACTGGTTCTCAACCGATAAAGAGAAAATGAAAGAAAATGTCCGATTGCCGATGCGTAACAACTTTGGCCCTTGTCAGTACTTGGGCGGGTGAGCGCATGGGAACACAGGGCGCTATTGGCACTTTTACTTCCTATTTTTGTTTCTCCTTTCTTTTCGGAGCTACAGCCCGATTCGGTCAGGGAGACGCCACCGTGAAATGAAGGGGGCGTGCTGTGTGTCCCTCCTTACCTCTCTCAGTCGTTTCTCGTGCTTGTCGTTTTGATATAGGCCGATTTGAGAGCGTCAGCTCTCGCGTCAGCCGAGCAAAGTCGAGACAAGTCGAGACACACTAAGGGCTGGTATGCAGCGAGTAAGAGGGCGAAAAAACAATAATTTAAGAGCGCGTGGCAAAAGTACTCATACGCGAAATTAAAAGCCTGCTGCGGTGGCCGGGAATCGAACCCGGATCAACTGCTTGGAAGGCAACTATGCTGACCATTACACCACCACCGCACAAGCGAGCGCCGCGCGTCCGCGCTGTGTCGGCTTCCCGCCAGTCGGCAGCGGCCGAAGGTGATCGTACCTGGCAGGCGCATTTCGAGGCAGGCTAGGGGAGCACATCCAGACGCATTCGGACAGCGTATCCGCGCACACTTCGCATCCTTTGGCAAGAGTTGGGCGCCGGCAACGCAAGAGTACGCAGAGGACCGCGTTCTGGCGGCATTTTTAAGCAGAGCAGTGCAGTGCAGGATTCAGCGTCTGCAGCATCTTTTCCACAGAATGCTACGGCGCTTGACGGCAGTCCCACTTTCCCTTGAGACATCTGCGCGGCAAGCAGCGTCAAGTTACCGCTGGCCCGAGCATCGGTGGTTCAGTGGTAGAATGCTCGCCTGCCACGCGGGCGGCCCGGGTTCGATTCCCGGCCGATGCATCATTTTGCTTTTCCCGCGATAATGCTGCCGCGTGGCTTGAGCGCTTGAGATGCACGATCCACAAGAATGTGTAGCTGGATTTCCCTTGAGAAGGACCGAGAACGCAGCACTCGCGGGTCCCCACTAGGACGCTCGCATCATGTTCTACAGACTAGCGTCGGCCTGGCCTCACAAGTTGCTGGGTCCGGGTGCCTCCGAGGCACTGAACTTCAACGACAAGGAGTGCTGCCTATCGTTGCAACAGCAGCAGCAGCACCGCAATCAACTGGGCCGGCAGTGCACGTGTAGCAACAGAACACGTTATCCAGGAAGTACAGTGTCTCTACGTCTAATATTGGGTAAGGTGTTTACCCAGTTTCCAGGACAAGCGGTGCACCCGTGCCTCGGTAGCGCAGTAGGCAGCGCGTAAGTCTCATAATCTTAAGGTCGTGAGTTCGATCCTCACCCGGGGCATTTAATTTTCTGTGACATGGTGGTGCTGTTGCTAGGGCGCCAACGTATTTCTTGTTTGTTATCCACAGCGTTTCAACGCTTCAGCGGGAAAATGTTTACTTCCTGTTATTGCTACTTACAGCTTCCCTTTTCCTCTTCTCCCAGCAGAGCGTGAAGCCAAAAGCATTGCTCTGCGACGTTTGAGGTGCGCGCCTTGCCAGTCAGTATGTGCAAAAATGCTCGCAAAGAGAGGGGGGCGCCGACGCGGCACTCGACACGAAATGCGACAAGCGACCGTACGAACGGTCGAACGAAACGGCCACATCCGGTGTGGTCTAGTGGCTAGGATACCTGGCTTTCACCCAGGAGGCCCGGGTTCGATTCCCGGTACCGGAACGGAATTTTTTCCACACGAATCGTGACAAGTTTGAGCTGTCCGAGCGGCCGTTTCCCGTCCTGCTCGCAATATAGCTACTGTTTCGTGACCGTCAGCAGAATATAGACTAGGGAAGCAGACACACGACGACCATAGAAATGGTGTGCGGCTTCATGCCACCTGTTTCCAGCGTAGGGCTGAGCAACTGCATCTGCCGAGGCCCGCTAGCTCAGTTGGTTAGAGCGTCGTGCTAATAACGCGAAGGTCGTGGGTTCGATCCCCCCACGGGCCACTACTCTTTTCCTACTACGAAAAGGCGGCGCCGATTTCAGCTGGCGAGTGTGGTGACCAAAAGATCATCACCCTGCGTGGAAGTTGATAGAGGATCCGAACCCGACTCGTCGGGGAGCGCTACAGCATTCACTCGGCAATGGCCATAATATCTTGAATACACTGGTTCTCAACCGATAAAGAGAAAATGAAAGAAAATGTCCGATTGCCGATGCGTAACAACTTTGGCCCTTGTCAGTACTTGGGCGGGTGAGCGCATGGGAACACAGGGCGCTATTGGCACTTTTACTTCCTATTTTTGTTTCTCCTTTCTTTTCGGAGCTACAGCCCGATTCGGTCAGGGAGACGCCACCGTGAAATGAAGGGGGCGTGCTGTGTGTCCCTCCTTACCTCTCTCAGTCGTTTCTCGTGCTTGTCGTTTTGATATAGGCCGATTTGAGAGCGTCAGCTCTCGCGTCAGCCGAGCAAAGTCGAGACAAGTCGAGACACACTAAGGGCTGGTATGCAGCGAGTAAGAGGGCGAAAAAACAATAATTTAAGAGCGCGTGGCAAAAGTACTCATACGCGAAATTAAAAGCCTGCTGCGGTGGCCGGGAATCGAACCCGGATCAACTGCTTGGAAGGCAACTATGCTGACCATTACACCACCACCGCACAAGCGAGCGCCGCGCGTCCGCGCTGTGTCGGCTTCCCGCCAGTCGGCAGCGGCCGAAGGTGATCGTACCTGGCAGGCGCATTTCGAGGCAGGCTAGGGGAGCACATCCAGACGCATTCGGACAGCGTATCCGCGCACACTTCGCATCCTTTGGCAAGAGTTGGGCGCCGGCAACGCAAGAGTACGCAGAGGACCGCGTTCTGGCGGCATTTTTAAGCAGAGCAGTGCAGTGCAGGATTCAGCGTCTGCAGCATCTTTTCCACAGAATGCTACGGCGCTTGACGGCAGTCCCACTTTCCCTTGAGACATCTGCGCGGCAAGCAGCGTCAAGTTACCGCTGGCCCGAGCATCGGTGGTTCAGTGGTAGAATGCTCGCCTGCCACGCGGGCGGCCCGGGTTCGATTCCCGGCCGATGCATCATTTTGCTTTTCCCGCGATAATGCTGCCGCGTGGCTTGAGCGCTTGAGATGCACGATCCACAAGAATGTGTAGCTGGATTTCCCTTGAGAAGGACCGAGAACGCAGCACTCGCGGGTCCCCACTAGGACGCTCGCATCATGTTCTACAGACTAGCGTCGGCCTGGCCTCACAAGTTGCTGGGTCCGGGTGCCTCCGAGGCACTGAACTTCAACGACAAGGAGTGCTGCCTATCGTTGCAACAGCAGCAGCAGCACCGCAATCAACTGGGCCGGCAGTGCACGTGTAGCAACAGAACACGTTATCCAGGAAGTACAGTGTCTCTACGTCTAATATTGGGTAAGGTGTTTACCCAGTTTCCAGGACAAGCGGTGCACCCGTGCCTCGGTAGCGCAGTAGGCAGCGCGTAAGTCTCATAATCTTAAGGTCGTGAGTTCGATCCTCACCCGGGGCATTTAATTTTCTGTGACATGGTGGTGCTGTTGCTAGGGCGCCAACGTATTTCTTGTTTGTTATCCACAGCGTTTCAACGCTTCAGCGGGAAAATGTTTACTTCCTGTTATTGCTACTTACAGCTTCCCTTTTCCTCTTCTCCCAGCAGAGCGTGAAGCCAAAAGCATTGCTCTGCGACGTTTGAGGTGCGCGCCTTGCCAGTCAGTATGTGCAAAAATGCTCGCAAAGAGAGGGGGGCGCCGACGCGGCACTCGACACGAAATGCGACAAGCGACCGTACGAACGGTCGAACGAAACGGCCACATCCGGTGTGGTCTAGTGGCTAGGATACCTGGCTTTCACCCAGGAGGCCCGGGTTCGATTCCCGGTACCGGAACGGAATTTTTTCCACACGAATCGTGACAAGTTTGAGCTGTCCGAGCGGCCGTTTCCCGTCCTGCTCGCAATATAGCTACTGTTTCGTGACCGTCAGCAGAATATAGACTAGGGAAGCAGACACACGACGACCATAGAAATGGTGTGCGGCTTCATGCCACCTGTTTCCAGCGTAGGGCTGAGCAACTGCATCTGCCGAGGCCCGCTAGCTCAGTTGGTTAGAGCGTCGTGCTAATAACGCGAAGGTCGTGGGTTCGATCCCCCCACGGGCCACTACTCTTTTCCTACTACGAAAAGGCGGCGCCGATTTCAGCTGGCGAGTGTGGTGACCAAAAGATCATCACCCTGCGTGGAAGTTGATAGAGGATCCGAACCCGACTCGTCGGGGAGCGCTACAGCATTCACTCGGCAATGGCCATAATATCTTGAATACACTGGTTCTCAACCGATAAAGAGAAAATGAAAGAAAATGTCCGATTGCCGATGCGTAACAACTTTGGCCCTTGTCAGTACTTGGGCGGGTGAGCGCATGGGAACACAGGGCGCTATTGGCACTTTTACTTCCTATTTTTGTTTCTCCTTTCTTTTCGGAGCTACAGCCCGATTCGGTCAGGGAGACGCCACCGTGAAATGAAGGGGGCGTGCTGTGTGTCCCTCCTTACCTCTCTCAGTCGTTTCTCGTGCTTGTCGTTTTGATATAGGCCGATTTGAGAGCGTCAGCTCTCGCGTCAGCCGAGCAAAGTCGAGACAAGTCGAGACACACTAAGGGCTGGTATGCAGCGAGTAAGAGGGCGAAAAAACAATAATTTAAGAGCGCGTGGCAAAAGTACTCATACGCGAAATTAAAAGCCTGCTGCGGTGGCCGGGAATCGAACCCGGATCAACTGCTTGGAAGGCAACTATGCTGACCATTACACCACCACCGCACAAGCGAGCGCCGCGCGTCCGCGCTGTGTCGGCTTCCCGCCAGTCGGCAGCGGCCGAAGGTGATCGTACCTGGCAGGCGCATTTCGAGGCAGGCTAGGGGAGCACATCCAGACGCATTCGGACAGCGTATCCGCGCACACTTCGCATCCTTTGGCAAGAGTTGGGCGCCGGCAACGCAAGAGTACGCAGAGGACCGCGTTCTGGCGGCATTT
Organism: Schistocerca piceifrons; assembly: GCF_021461385.2. NCBI lineage: Eukaryota > Metazoa > Arthropoda > Insecta > Orthoptera > Acrididae > Schistocerca > Schistocerca piceifrons. Next base: position 41,470 of record NW_025728839.1, on the reverse strand, counting down.
TTAAGCAGAGCAGTGCAGTGCAGGATTCAGCGTCTGCAGCATCTTTTCCACAGAATGCTACGGCGCTTGACGGCAGTCCCACTTTCCCTTGAGACATCTGCGCGGCAAGCAGCGTCAAGTTACCGCTGGCCCGAGCATCGGTGGTTCAGTGGTAGAATGCTCGCCTGCCACGCGGGCGGCCCGGGTTCGATTCCCGGCCGATGCATCATTTTGCTTTTCCCGCGATAATGCTGCCGCGTGGCTTGAGCGCTTGAGATGCACGATCCACAAGAATGTGTAGCTGGATTTCCCTTGAGAAGGACCGAGAACGCAGCACTCGCGGGTCCCCACTAGGACGCTCGCATCATGTTCTACAGACTAGCGTCGGCCTGGCCTCACAAGTTGCTGGGTCCGGGTGCCTCCGAGGCACTGAACTTCAACGACAAGGAGTGCTGCCTATCGTTGCAACAGCAGCAGCAGCACCGCAATCAACTGGGCCGGCAGTGCACGTGTAGCAACAGAACACGTTATCCAGGAAGTACAGTGTCTCTACGTCTAATATTGGGTAAGGTGTTTACCCAGTTTCCAGGACAAGCGGTGCACCCGTGCCTCGGTAGCGCAGTAGGCAGCGCGTAAGTCTCATAATCTTAAGGTCGTGAGTTCGATCCTCACCCGGGGCATTTAATTTTCTGTGACATGGTGGTGCTGTTGCTAGGGCGCCAACGTATTTCTTGTTTGTTATCCACAGCGTTTCAACGCTTCAGCGGGAAAATGTTTACTTCCTGTTATTGCTACTTACAGCTTCCCTTTTCCTCTTCTCCCAGCAGAGCGTGAAGCCAAAAGCATTGCTCTGCGACGTTTGAGGTGCGCGCCTTGCCAGTCAGTATGTGCAAAAATGCTCGCAAAGAGAGGGGGGCGCCGACGCGGCACTCGACACGAAATGCGACAAGCGACCGTACGAACGGTCGAACGAAACGGCCACATCCGGTGTGGTCTAGTGGCTAGGATACCTGGCTTTCACCCAGGAGGCCCGGGTTCGATTCCCGGTACCGGAACGGAATTTTTTCCACACGAATCGTGACAAGTTTGAGCTGTCCGAGCGGCCGTTTCCCGTCCTGCTCGCAATATAGCTACTGTTTCGTGACCGTCAGCAGAATATAGACTAGGGAAGCAGACACACGACGACCATAGAAATGGTGTGCGGCTTCATGCCACCTGTTTCCAGCGTAGGGCTGAGCAACTGCATCTGCCGAGGCCCGCTAGCTCAGTTGGTTAGAGCGTCGTGCTAATAACGCGAAGGTCGTGGGTTCGATCCCCCCACGGGCCACTACTCTTTTCCTACTACGAAAAGGCGGCGCCGATTTCAGCTGGCGAGTGTGGTGACCAAAAGATCATCACCCTGCGTGGAAGTTGATAGAGGATCCGAACCCGACTCGTCGGGGAGCGCTACAGCATTCACTCGGCAATGGCCATAATATCTTGAATACACTGGTTCTCAACCGATAAAGAGAAAATGAAAGAAAATGTCCGATTGCCGATGCGTAACAACTTTGGCCCTTGTCAGTACTTGGGCGGGTGAGCGCATGGGAACACAGGGCGCTATTGGCACTTTTACTTCCTATTTTTGTTTCTCCTTTCTTTTCGGAGCTACAGCCCGATTCGGTCAGGGAGACGCCACCGTGAAATGAAGGGGGCGTGCTGTGTGTCCCTCCTTACCTCTCTCAGTCGTTTCTCGTGCTTGTCGTTTTGATATAGGCCGATTTGAGAGCGTCAGCTCTCGCGTCAGCCGAGCAAAGTCGAGACAAGTCGAGACACACTAAGGGCTGGTATGCAGCGAGTAAGAGGGCGAAAAAACAATAATTTAAGAGCGCGTGGCAAAAGTACTCATACGCGAAATTAAAAGCCTGCTGCGGTGGCCGGGAATCGAACCCGGATCAACTGCTTGGAAGGCAACTATGCTGACCATTACACCACCACCGCACAAGCGAGCGCCGCGCGTCCGCGCTGTGTCGGCTTCCCGCCAGTCGGCAGCGGCCGAAGGTGATCGTACCTGGCAGGCGCATTTCGAGGCAGGCTAGGGGAGCACATCCAGACGCATTCGGACAGCGTATCCGCGCACACTTCGCATCCTTTGGCAAGAGTTGGGCGCCGGCAACGCAAGAGTACGCAGAGGACCGCGTTCTGGCGGCATTTTTAAGCAGAGCAGTGCAGTGCAGGATTCAGCGTCTGCAGCATCTTTTCCACAGAATGCTACGGCGCTTGACGGCAGTCCCACTTTCCCTTGAGACATCTGCGCGGCAAGCAGCGTCAAGTTACCGCTGGCCCGAGCATCGGTGGTTCAGTGGTAGAATGCTCGCCTGCCACGCGGGCGGCCCGGGTTCGATTCCCGGCCGATGCATCATTTTGCTTTTCCCGCGATAATGCTGCCGCGTGGCTTGAGCGCTTGAGATGCACGATCCACAAGAATGTGTAGCTGGATTTCCCTTGAGAAGGACCGAGAACGCAGCACTCGCGGGTCCCCACTAGGACGCTCGCATCATGTTCTACAGACTAGCGTCGGCCTGGCCTCACAAGTTGCTGGGTCCGGGTGCCTCCGAGGCACTGAACTTCAACGACAAGGAGTGCTGCCTATCGTTGCAACAGCAGCAGCAGCACCGCAATCAACTGGGCCGGCAGTGCACGTGTAGCAACAGAACACGTTATCCAGGAAGTACAGTGTCTCTACGTCTAATATTGGGTAAGGTGTTTACCCAGTTTCCAGGACAAGCGGTGCACCCGTGCCTCGGTAGCGCAGTAGGCAGCGCGTAAGTCTCATAATCTTAAGGTCGTGAGTTCGATCCTCACCCGGGGCATTTAATTTTCTGTGACATGGTGGTGCTGTTGCTAGGGCGCCAACGTATTTCTTGTTTGTTATCCACAGCGTTTCAACGCTTCAGCGGGAAAATGTTTACTTCCTGTTATTGCTACTTACAGCTTCCCTTTTCCTCTTCTCCCAGCAGAGCGTGAAGCCAAAAGCATTGCTCTGCGACGTTTGAGGTGCGCGCCTTGCCAGTCAGTATGTGCAAAAATGCTCGCAAAGAGAGGGGGGCGCCGACGCGGCACTCGACACGAAATGCGACAAGCGACCGTACGAACGGTCGAACGAAACGGCCACATCCGGTGTGGTCTAGTGGCTAGGATACCTGGCTTTCACCCAGGAGGCCCGGGTTCGATTCCCGGTACCGGAACGGAATTTTTTCCACACGAATCGTGACAAGTTTGAGCTGTCCGAGCGGCCGTTTCCCGTCCTGCTCGCAATATAGCTACTGTTTCGTGACCGTCAGCAGAATATAGACTAGGGAAGCAGACACACGACGACCATAGAAATGGTGTGCGGCTTCATGCCACCTGTTTCCAGCGTAGGGCTGAGCAACTGCATCTGCCGAGGCCCGCTAGCTCAGTTGGTTAGAGCGTCGTGCTAATAACGCGAAGGTCGTGGGTTCGATCCCCCCACGGGCCACTACTCTTTTCCTACTACGAAAAGGCGGCGCCGATTTCAGCTGGCGAGTGTGGTGACCAAAAGATCATCACCCTGCGTGGAAGTTGATAGAGGATCCGAACCCGACTCGTCGGGGAGCGCTACAGCATTCACTCGGCAATGGCCATAATATCTTGAATACACTGGTTCTCAACCGATAAAGAGAAAATGAAAGAAAATGTCCGATTGCCGATGCGTAACAACTTTGGCCCTTGTCAGTACTTGGGCGGGTGAGCGCATGGGAACACAGGGCGCTATTGGCACTTTTACTTCCTATTTTTGTTTCTCCTTTCTTTTCGGAGCTACAGCCCGATTCGGTCAGGGAGACGCCACCGTGAAATGAAGGGGGCGTGCTGTGTGTCCCTCCTTACCTCTCTCAGTCGTTTCTCGTGCTTGTCGTTTTGATATAGGCCGATTTGAGAGCGTCAGCTCTCGCGTCAGCCGAGCAAAGTCGAGACAAGTCGAGACACACTAAGGGCTGGTATGCAGCGAGTAAGAGGGCGAAAAAACAATAATTTAAGAGCGCGTGGCAAAAGTACTCATACGCGAAATTAAAAGCCTGCTGCGGTGGCCGGGAATCGAACCCGGATCAACTGCTTGGAAGGCAACTATGCTGACCATTACACCACCACCGCACAAGCGAGCGCCGCGCGTCCGCGCTGTGTCGGCTTCCCGCCAGTCGGCAGCGGCCGAAGGTGATCGTACCTGGCAGGCGCATTTCGAGGCAGGCTAGGGGAGCACATCCAGACGCATTCGGACAGCGTATCCGCGCACACTTCGCATCCTTTGGCAAGAGTTGGGCGCCGGCAACGCAAGAGTACGCAGAGGACCGCGTTCTGGCGGCATTTTTAAGCAGAGCAGTGCAGTGCAGGATTCAGCGTCTGCAGCATCTTTTCCACAGAATGCTACGGCGCTTGACGGCAGTCCCACTTTCCCTTGAGACATCTGCGCGGCAAGCAGCGTCAAGTTACCGCTGGCCCGAGCATCGGTGGTTCAGTGGTAGAATGCTCGCCTGCCACGCGGGCGGCCCGGGTTCGATTCCCGGCCGATGCATCATTTTGCTTTTCCCGCGATAATGCTGCCGCGTGGCTTGAGCGCTTGAGATGCACGATCCACAAGAATGTGTAGCTGGATTTCCCTTGAGAAGGACCGAGAACGCAGCACTCGCGGGTCCCCACTAGGACGCTCGCATCATGTTCTACAGACTAGCGTCGGCCTGGCCTCACAAGTTGCTGGGTCCGGGTGCCTCCGAGGCACTGAACTTCAACGACAAGGAGTGCTGCCTATCGTTGCAACAGCAGCAGCAGCACCGCAATCAACTGGGCCGGCAGTGCACGTGTAGCAACAGAACACGTTATCCAGGAAGTACAGTGTCTCTACGTCTAATATTGGGTAAGGTGTTTACCCAGTTTCCAGGACAAGCGGTGCACCCGTGCCTCGGTAGCGCAGTAGGCAGCGCGTAAGTCTCATAATCTTAAGGTCGTGAGTTCGATCCTCACCCGGGGCATTTAATTTTCTGTGACATGGTGGTGCTGTTGCTAGGGCGCCAACGTATTTCTTGTTTGTTATCCACAGCGTTTCAACGCTTCAGCGGGAAAATGTTTACTTCCTGTTATTGCTACTTACAGCTTCCCTTTTCCTCTTCTCCCAGCAGAGCGTGAAGCCAAAAGCATTGCTCTGCGACGTTTGAGGTGCGCGCCTTGCCAGTCAGTATGTGCAAAAATGCTCGCAAAGAGAGGGGGGCGCCGACGCGGCACTCGACACGAAATGCGACAAGCGACCGTACGAACGGTCGAACGAAACGGCCACATCCGGTGTGGTCTAGTGGCTAGGATACCTGGCTTTCACCCAGGAGGCCCGGGTTCGATTCCCGGTACCGGAACGGAATTTTTTCCACACGAATCGTGACAAGTTTGAGCTGTCCGAGCGGCCGTTTCCCGTCCTGCTCGCAATATAGCTACTGTTTCGTGACCGTCAGCAGAATATAGACTAGGGAAGCAGACACACGACGACCATAGAAATGGTGTGCGGCTTCATGCCACCTGTTTCCAGCGTAGGGCTGAGCAACTGCATCTGCCGAGGCCCGCTAGCTCAGTTGGTTAGAGCGTCGTGCTAATAACGCGAAGGTCGTGGGTTCGATCCCCCCACGGGCCACTACTCTTTTCCTACTACGAAAAGGCGGCGCCGATTTCAGCTGGCGAGTGTGGTGACCAAAAGATCATCACCCTGCGTGGAAGTTGATAGAGGATCCGAACCCGACTCGTCGGGGAGCGCTACAGCATTCACTCGGCAATGGCCATAATATCTTGAATACACTGGTTCTCAACCGATAAAGAGAAAATGAAAGAAAATGTCCGATTGCCGATGCGTAACAACTTTGGCCCTTGTCAGTACTTGGGCGGGTGAGCGCATGGGAACACAGGGCGCTATTGGCACTTTTACTTCCTATTTTTGTTTCTCCTTTCTTTTCGGAGCTACAGCCCGATTCGGTCAGGGAGACGCCACCGTGAAATGAAGGGGGCGTGCTGTGTGTCCCTCCTTACCTCTCTCAGTCGTTTCTCGTGCTTGTCGTTTTGATATAGGCCGATTTGAGAGCGTCAGCTCTCGCGTCAGCCGAGCAAAGTCGAGACAAGTCGAGACACACTAAGGGCTGGTATGCAGCGAGTAAGAGGGCGAAAAAACAATAATTTAAGAGCGCGTGGCAAAAGTACTCATACGCGAAATTAAAAGCCTGCTGCGGTGGCCGGGAATCGAACCCGGATCAACTGCTTGGAAGGCAACTATGCTGACCATTACACCACCACCGCACAAGCGAGCACCGCGCGTCCGCGCTGTGTCGGCTTCCCGCCAGTCGGCAGCGGCCGAAGGTGATCGTACCTGGCAGGCGCATTTCGAGGCAGGCTAGGGGAGCACATCCAGACGCATTCGGACAGCGTATCCGCGCACACTTCGCATCCTTTGGCAAGAGTTGGGCGCCGGCAACGCAAGAGTACGCAGAGGACCGCGTTCTGGCGGCATTTTTAAGCAGAGCAGTGCAGTGCAGGATTCAGCGTCTGCAGCATCTTTTCCACAGAATGCTACGGCGCTTGACGGCAGTCCCACTTTCCCTTGAGACATCTGCGCGGCAAGCAGCGTCAAGTTACCGCTGGCCCGAGCATCGGTGGTTCAGTGGTAGAATGCTCGCCTGCCACGCGGGCGGCCCGGGTTCGATTCCCGGCCGATGCATCATTTTGCTTTTCCCGCGATAATGCTGCCGCGTGGCTTGAGCGCTTGAGATGCACGATCCACAAGAATGTGTAGCTGGATTTCCCTTGAGAAGGACCGAGAACGCAGCACTCGCGGGTCCCCACTAGGACGCTCGCATCATGTTCTACAGACTAGCGTCGGCCTGGCCTCACAAGTTGCTGGGTCCGGGTGCCTCCGAGGCACTGAACTTCAACGACAAGGAGTGCTGCCTATCGTTGCAACAGCAGCAGCAGCACCGCAATCAACTGGGCCGGCAGTGCACGTGTAGCAACAGAACACGTTATCCAGGAAGTACAGTGTCTCTACGTCTAATATTGGGTAAGGTGTTTACCCAGTTTCCAGGACAAGCGGTGCACCCGTGCCTCGGTAGCGCAGTAGGCAGCGCGTAAGTCTCATAATCTTAAGGTCGTGAGTTCGATCCTCACCCGGGGCATTTAATTTTCTGTGACATGGTGGTGCTGTTGCTAGGGCGCCAACGTATTTCTTGTTTGTTATCCACAGCGTTTCAACGCTTCAGCGGGAAAATGTTTACTTCCTGTTATTGCTACTTACAGCTTCCCTTTTCCTCTTCTCCCAGCAGAGCGTGAAGCCAAAAGCATTGCTCTGCGACGTTTGAGGTGCGCGCCTTGCCAGTCAGTATGTGCAAAAATGCTCGCAAAGAGAGGGGGGCGCCGACGCGGCACTCGACACGAAATGCGACAAGCGACCGTACGAACGGTCGAACGAAACGGCCACATCCGGTGTGGTCTAGTGGCTAGGATACCTGGCTTTCACCCAGGAGGCCCGGGTTCGATTCCCGGTACCGGAACGGAATTTTTTCCACACGAATCGTGACAAGTTTGAGCTGTCCGAGCGGCCGTTTCCCGTCCTGCTCGCAATATAGCTACTGTTTCGTGACCGTCAGCAGAATATAGACTAGGGAAGCAGACACACGACGACCATAGAAATGGTGTGCGGCTTCATGCCACCTGTTTCCAGCGTAGGGCTGAGCAACTGCATCTGCCGAGGCCCGCTAGCTCAGTTGGTTAGAGCGTCGTGCTAATAACGCGAAGGTCGTGGGTTCGATCCCCCCACGGGCCACTACTCTTTTCCTACTACGAAAAGGCGGCGCCGATTTCAGCTGGCGAGTGTGGTGACCAAAAGATCATCACCCTGCGTGGAAGTTGATAGAGGATCCGAACCCGACTCGTCGGGGAGCGCTACAGCATTCACTCGGCAATGGCCATAATATCTTGAATACACTGGTTCTCAACCGATAAAGAGAAAATGAAAGAAAATGTCCGATTGCCGATGCGTAACAACTTTGGCCCTTGTCAGTACTTGGGCGGGTGAGCGCATGGGAACACAGGGCGCTATTGGCACTTTTACTTCCTATTTTTGTTTCTCCTTTCTTTTCGGAGCTACAGCCCGATTCGGTCAGGGAGACGCCACCGTGAAATGAAGGGGGCGTGCTGTGTGTCCCTCCTTACCTCTCTCAGTCGTTTCTCGTGCTTGTCGTTTTGATATAGGCCGATTTGAGAGCGTCAGCTCTCGCGTCAGCCGAGCAAAGTCGAGACAAGTCGAGACACACTAAGGGCTGGTATGCAGCGAGTAAGAGGGCGAAAAAACAATAATTTAAGAGCGCGTGGCAAAAGTACTCATACGCGAAATTAAAAGCCTGCTGCGGTGGCCGGGAATCGAACCCGGATCAACTGCTTGGAAGGCAACTATGCTGACCATTACACCACCACCGCACAAGCGAGCACCGCGCGTCCGCGCTGTGTCGGCTTCCCGCCAGTCGGCAGCGGCCGAAGGTGATCGTACCTGGCAGGCGCATTTCGAGGCAGGCTAGGGGAGCACATCCAGACGCATTCGGACAGCGTATCCGCGCACACTTCGCATCCTTTGGCAAGAGTTGGGCGCCGGCAACGCAAGAGTACGCAGAGGACCGCGTTCTGGCGGCATTTTTAAGCAGAGCAGTGCAGTGCAGGATTCAGCGTCTGCAGCATCTTTTCCACAGAATGCTACGGCGCTTGACGGCAGTCCCACTTTCCCTTGAGACATCTGCGCGGCAAGCAGCGTCAAGTTACCGCTGGCCCGAGCATCGGTGGTTCAGTGGTAGAATGCTCGCCTGCCACGCGGGCGGCCCGGGTTCGATTCCCGGCCGATGCATCATTTTGCTTTTCCCGCGATAATGCTGCCGCGTGGCTTGAGCGCTTGAGATGCACGATCCACAAGAATGTGTAGCTGGATTTCCCTTGAGAAGGACCGAGAACGCAGCACTCGCGGGTCCCCACTAGGACGCTCGCATCATGTTCTACAGACTAGCGTCGGCCTGGCCTCACAAGTTGCTGGGTCCGGGTGCCTCCGAGGCACTGAACTTCAACGACAAGGAGTGCTGCCTATCGTTGCAACAGCAGCAGCAGCACCGCAATCAACTGGGCCGGCAGTGCACGTGTAGCAACAGAACACGTTATCCAGGAAGTACAGTGTCTCTACGTCTAATATTGGGTAAGGTGTTTACCCAGTTTCCAGGACAAGCGGTGCACCCGTGCCTCGGTAGCGCAGTAGGCAGCGCGTAAGTCTCATAATCTTAAGGTCGTGAGTTCGATCCTCACCCGGGGCATTTAATTTTCTGTGACATGGTGGTGCTGTTGCTAGGGCGCCAACGTATTTCTTGTTTGTTATCCACAGCGTTTCAACGCTTCAGCGGGAAAATGTTTACTTCCTGTTATTGCTACTTACAGCTTCCCTTTTCCTCTTCTCCCAGCAGAGCGTGAAGCCAAAAGCATTGCTCTGCGACGTTTGAGGTGCGCGCCTTGCCAGTCAGTATGTGCAAAAATGCTCGCAAAGAGAGGGGGGCGCCGACGCGGCACTCGACACGAAATGCGACAAGCGACCGTACGAACGGTCGAACGAAACGGCCACATCCGGTGTGGTCTAGTGGCTAGGATACCTGGCTTTCACCCAGGAGGCCCGGGTTCGATTCCCGGTACCGGAACGGAATTTTTTCCACACGAATCGTGACAAGTTTGAGCTGTCCGAGCGGCCGTTTCCCGTCCTGCTCGCAATATAGCTACTGTTTCGTGACCGTCAGCAGAATATAGACTAGGGAAGCAGACACACGACGACCATAGAAATGGTGTGCGGCTTCATGCCACCTGTTTCCAGCGTAGGGCTGAGCAACTGCATCTGCCGAGGCCCGCTAGCTCAGTTGGTTAGAGCGTCGTGCTAATAACGCGAAGGTCGTGGGTTCGATCCCCCCACGGGCCACTACTCTTTTCCTACTACGAAAAGGCGGCGCCGATTTCAGCTGGCGAGTGTGGTGACCAAAAGATCATCACCCTGCGTGGAAGTTGATAGAGGATCCGAACCCGACTCGTCGGGGAGCGCTACAGCATTCACTCGGCAATGGCCATAATATCTTGAATACACTGGTTCTCAACCGATAAAGAGAAAATGAAAGAAAATGTCCGATTGCCGATGCGTAACAACTTTGGCCCTTGTCAGTACTTGGGCGGGTGAGCGCATGGGAACACAGGGCGCTATTGGCACTTTTACTTCCTATTTTTGTTTCTCCTTTCTTTTCGGAGCTACAGCCCGATTCGGTCAGGGAGACGCCACCGTGAAATGAAGGGGGCGTGCTGTGTGTCCCTCCTTACCTCTCTCAGTCGTTTCTCGTGCTTGTCGTTTTGATATAGGCCGATTTGAGAGCGTCAGCTCTCGCGTCAGCCGAGCAAAGTCGAGACAAGTCGAGACACACTAAGGGCTGGTATGCAGCGAGTAAGAGGGCGAAAAAACAATAATTTAAGAGCGCGTGGCAAAAGTACTCATACGCGAAATTAAAAGCCTGCTGCGGTGGCCGGGAATCGAACCCGGATCAACTGCTTGGAAGGCAACTATGCTGACCATTACACCACCACCGCACAAGCGAGCACCGCGCGTCCGCGCTGTGTCGGCTTCCCGCCAGTCGGCAGCGGCCGAAGGTGATCGTACCTGGCAGGCGCATTTCGAGGCAGGCTAGGGGAGCACATCCAGACGCATTCGGACAGCGTATCCGCGCACACTTCGCATCCTTTGGCAAGAGTTGGGCGCCGGCAACGCAAGAGTACGCAGAGGACCGCGTTCTGGCGGCATTTTTAAGCAGAGCAGTGCAGTGCAGGATTCAGCGTCTGCAGCATCTTTTCCACAGAATGCTACGGCGCTTGACGGCAGTCCCACTTTCCCTTGAGACATCTGCGCGGCAAGCAGCGTCAAGTTACCGCTGGCCCGAGCATCGGTGGTTCAGTGGTAGAATGCTCGCCTGCCACGCGGGCGGCCCGGGTTCGATTCCCGGCCGATGCATCATTTTGCTTTTCCCGCGATAATGCTGCCGCGTGGCTTGAGCGCTTGAGATGCACGATCCACAAGAATGTGTAGCTGGATTTCCCTTGAGAAGGACCGAGAACGCAGCACTCGCGGGTCCCCACTAGGACGCTCGCATCATGTTCTACAGACTAGCGTCGGCCTGGCCTCACAAGTTGCTGGGTCCGGGTGCCTCCGAGGCACTGAACTTCAACGACAAGGAGTGCTGCCTATCGTTGCAACAGCAGCAGCAGCACCGCAATCAACTGGGCCGGCAGTGCACGTGTAGCAACAGAACACGTTATCCAGGAAGTACAGTGTCTCTACGTCTAATATTGGGTAAGGTGTTTACCCAGTTTCCAGGACAAGCGGTGCACCCGTGCCTCGGTAGCGCAGTAGGCAGCGCGTAAGTCTCATAATCTTAAGGTCGTGAGTTCGATCCTCACCCGGGGCATTTAATTTTCTGTGACATGGTGGTGCTGTTGCTAGGGCGCCAACGTATTTCTTGTTTGTTATCCACAGCGTTTCAACGCTTCAGCGGGAAAATGTTTACTTCCTGTTATTGCTACTTACAGCTTCCCTTTTCCTCTTCTCCCAGCAGAGCGTGAAGCCAAAAGCATTGCTCTGCGACGTTTGAGGTGCGCGCCTTGCCAGTCAGTATGTGCAAAAATGCTCGCAAAGAGAGGGGGGCGCCGACGCGGCACTCGACACGAAATGCGACAAGCGACCGTACGAACGGTCGAACGAAACGGCCACATCCGGTGTGGTCTAGTGGCTAGGATACCTGACTTTCACCCAGGAGGCCCGGGTTCGATTCCCGGTACCGGAACGGAATTTTTTCCACACGAATCGTGACAAGTTTGAGCTGTCCGAGCGGCCGTTTCCCGTCCTGCTCGCAATATAGCTACTGTTTCGTGACCGTCAGCAGAATATAGACTAGGGAAGCAGACACACGACGACCATAGAAATGGTGTGCGGCTTCATGCCACCTGTTTCCAGCGTAGGGCTGAGCAACTGCATCTGCCGAGGCCCGCTAGCTCAGTTGGTTAGAGCGTCGTGCTAATAACGCGAAGGTCGTGGGTTCGATCCCCCCACGGGCCACTACTCTTTTCCTACTACGAAAAGGCGGCGCCGATTTCAGCTGGCGAGTGTGGTGACCAAAAGATCATCACCCTGCGTGGAAGTTGATAGAGGATCCGAACCCGACTCGTCGGGGAGCGCTACAGCATTCACTCGGCAATGGCCATAATATCTTGAATACACTGGTTCTCAACCGATAAAGAGAAAATGAAAGAAAATGTCCGATTGCCGATGCGTAACAACTTTGGCCCTTGTCAGTACTTGGGCGGGTGAGCGCATGGGAACACAGGGCGCTATTGGCACTTTTACTTCCTATTTTTGTTTCTCCTTTCTTTTCGGAGCTACAGCCCGATTCGGTCAGGGAGACGCCACCGTGAAATGAAGGGGGCGTGCTGTGTGTCCCTCCTTACCTCTCTCAGTCGTTTCTCGTGCTTGTCGTTTTGATATAGGCCGATTTGAGAGCGTCAGCTCTCGCGTCAGCCGAGCAAAGTCGAGACAAGTCGAGACACACTAAGGGCTGGTATGCAGCGAGTAAGAGGGCGAAAAAACAATAATTTAAGAGCGCGTGGCAAAAGTACTCATACGCGAAATTAAAAGCCTGCTGCGGTGGCCGGGAATCGAACCCGGATCAACTGCTTGGAAGGCAACTATGCTGACCATTACACCACCACCGCACAAGCGAGCACCGCGCGTCCGCGCTGTGTCGGCTTCCCGCCAGTCGGCAGCGGCCGAAGGTGATCGTACCTGGCAGGCGCATTTCGAGGCAGGCTAGGGGAGCACATCCAGACGCATTCGGACAGCGTATCCGCGCACACTTCGCATCCTTTGGCAAGAGTTGGGCGCCGGCAACGCAAGAGTACGCAGAGGACCGCGTTCTGGCGGCATTTTTAAGCAGAGCAGTGCAGTGCAGGATTCAGCGTCTGCAGCATCTTTTCCACAGAATGCTACGGCGCTTGACGGCAGTCCCACTTTCCCTTGAGACATCTGCGCGGCAAGCAGCGTCAAGTTACCGCTGGCCCGAGCATCGGTGGTTCAGTGGTAGAATGCTCGCCTGCCACGCGGGCGGCCCGGGTTCGATTCCCGGCCGATGCATCATTTTGCTTTTCCCGCGATAATGCTGCCGCGTGGCTTGAGCGCTTGAGATGCACGATCCACAAGAATGTGTAGCTGGATTTCCCTTGAGAAGGACCGAGAACGCAGCACTCGCGGGTCCCCACTAGGACGCTCGCATCATGTTCTACAGACTAGCGTCGGCCTGGCCTCACAAGTTGCTGGGTCCGGGTGCCTCCGAGGCACTGAACTTCAACGACAAGGAGTGCTGCCTATCGTTGCAACAGCAGCAGCAGCACCGCAATCAACTGGGCCGGCAGTGCACGTGTAGCAACAGAACACGTTATCCAGGAAGTACAGTGTCTCTACGTCTAATATTGGGTAAGGTGTTTACCCAGTTTCCAGGACAAGCGGTGCACCCGTGCCTCGGTAGCGCAGTAGGCAGCGCGTAAGTCTCATAATCTTAAGGTCGTGAGTTCGATCCTCACCCGGGGCATTTAATTTTCTGTGACATGGTGGTGCTGTTGCTAGGGCGCCAACGTATTTCTTGTTTGTTATCCACAGCGTTTCAACGCTTCAGCGGGAAAATGTTTACTTCCTGTTATTGCTACTTACAGCTTCCCTTTTCCTCTTCTCCCAGCAGAGCGTGAAGCCAAAAGCATTGCTCTGCGACGTTTGAGGTGCGCGCCTTGCCAGTCAGTATGTGCAAAAATGCTCGCAAAGAGAGGGGGGCGCCGACGCGGCACTCGACACGAAATGCGACAAGCGACCGTACGAACGGTCGAACGAAACGGCCACATCCGGTGTGGTCTAGTGGCTAGGATACCTGGCTTTCACCCAGGAGGCCCGGGTTCGATTCCCGGTACCGGAACGGAATTTTTTCCACACGAATCGTGACAAGTTTGAGCTGTCCGAGCGGCCGTTTCCCGTCCTGCTCGCAATATAGCTACTGTTTCGTGACCGTCAGCAGAATATAGACTAGGGAAGCAGACACACGACGACCATAGAAATGGTGTGCGGCTTCATGCCACCTGTTTCCAGCGTAGGGCTGAGCAACTGCATCTGCCGAGGCCCGCTAGCTCAGTTGGTTAGAGCGTCGTGCTAATAACGCGAAGGTCGTGGGTTCGATCCCCCCACGGGCCACTACTCTTTTCCTACTACGAAAAGGCGGCGCCGATTTCAGCTGGCGAGTGTGGTGACCAAAAGATCATCACCCTGCGTGGAAGTTGATAGAGGATCCGAACCCGACTCGTCGGGGAGCGCTACAGCATTCACTCGGCAATGGCCATAATATCTTGAATACACTGGTTCTCAACCGATAAAGAGAAAATGAAAGAAAATGTCCGATTGCCGATGCGTAACAACTTTGGCCCTTGTCAGTACTTGGGCGGGTGAGCGCATGGGAACACAGGGCGCTATTGGCACTTTTACTTCCTATTTTTGTTTCTCCTTTCTTTTCGGAGCTACAGCCCGATTCGGTCAGGGAGACGCCACCGTGAAATGAAGGGGGCGTGCTGTGTGTCCCTCCTTACCTCTCTCAGTCGTTTCTCGTGCTTGTCGTTTTGATATAGGCCGATTTGAGAGCGTCAGCTCTCGCGTCAGCCGAGCAAAGTCGAGACAAGTCGAGACACACTAAGGGCTGGTATGCAGCGAGTAAGAGGGCGAAAAAACAATAATTTAAGAGCGCGTGGCAAAAGTACTCATACGCGAAATTAAAAGCCTGCTGCGGTGGCCGGGAATCGAACCCGGATCAACTGCTTGGAAGGCAACTATGCTGACCATTACACCACCACCGCACAAGCGAGCACCGCGCGTCCGCGCTGTGTCGGCTTCCCGCCAGTCGGCAGCGGCCGAAGGTGATCGTACCTGGCAGGCGCATTTCGAGGCAGGCTAGGGGAGCACATCCAGACGCATTCGGACAGCGTATCCGCGCACACTTCGCATCCTTTGGCAAGAGTTGGGCGCCGGCAACGCAAGAGTACGCAGAGGACCGCGTTCTGGCGGCATTTTTAAGCAGAGCAGTGCAGTGCAGGATTCAGCGTCTGCAGCATCTTTTCCACAGAATGCTACGGCGCTTGACGGCAGTCCCACTTTCCCTTGAGACATCTGCGCGGCAAGCAGCGTCAAGTTACCGCTGGCCCGAGCATCGGTGGTTCAGTGGTAGAATGCTCGCCTGCCACGCGGGCGGCCCGGGTTCGATTCCCGGCCGATGCATCATTTTGCTTTTCCCGCGATAATGCTGCCGCGTGGCTTGAGCGCTTGAGATGCACGATCCACAAGAATGTGTAGCTGGATTTCCCTTGAGAAGGACCGAGAACGCAGCACTCGCGGGTCCCCACTAGGACGCTCGCATCATGTTCTACAGACTAGCGTCGGCCTGGCCTCACAAGTTGCTGGGTCCGGGTGCCTCCGAGGCACTGAACTTCAACGACAAGGAGTGCTGCCTATCGTTGCAACAGCAGCAGCAGCACCGCAATCAACTGGGCCGGCAGTGCACGTGTAGCAACAGAACACGTTATCCAGGAAGTACAGTGTCTCTACGTCTAATATTGGGTAAGGTGTTTACCCAGTTTCCAGGACAAGCGGTGCACCCGTGCCTCGGTAGCGCAGTAGGCAGCGCGTAAGTCTCATAATCTTAAGGTCGTGAGTTCGATCCTCACCCGGGGCATTTAATTTTCTGTGACATGGTGGTGCTGTTGCTAGGGCGCCAACGTATTTCTTGTTTGTTATCCACAGCGTTTCAACGCTTCAGCGGGAAAATGTTTACTTCCTGTTATTGCTACTTACAGCTTCCCTTTTCCTCTTCTCCCAGCAGAGCGTGAAGCCAAAAGCATTGCTCTGCGACGTTTGAGGTGCGCGCCTTGCCAGTCAGTATGTGCAAAAATGCTCGCAAAGAGAGGGGGGCGCCGACGCGGCACTCGACACGAAATGCGACAAGCGACCGTACGAACGGTCGAACGAAACGGCCACATCCGGTGTGGTCTAGTGGCTAGGATACCTGGCTTTCACCCAGGAGGCCCGGGTTCGATTCCCGGTACCGGAACGGAATTTTTTCCACACGAATCGTGACAAGTTTGAGCTGTCCGAGCGGCCGTTTCCCGTCCTGCTCGCAATATAGCTACTGTTTCGTGACCGTCAGCAGAATATAGACTAGGGAAGCAGACACACGACGACCATAGAAATGGTGTGCGGCTTCATGCCACCTGTTTCCAGCGTAGGGCTGAGCAACTGCATCTGCCGAGGCCCGCTAGCTCAGTTGGTTAGAGCGTCGTGCTAATAACGCGAAGGTCGTGGGTTCGATCCCCCCACGGGCCACTACTCTTTTCCTACTACGAAAAGGCGGCGCCGATTTCAGCTGGCGAGTGTGGTGACCAAAAGATCATCACCCTGCGTGGAAGTTGATAGAGGATCCGAACCCGACTCGTCGGGGAGCGCTACAGCATTCACTCGGCAATGGCCATAATATCTTGAATACACTGGTTCTCAACCGATAAAGAGAAAATGAAAGAAAATGTCCGATTGCCGATGCGTAACAACTTTGGCCCTTGTCAGTACTTGGGCGGGTGAGCGCATGGGAACACAGGGCGCTATTGGCACTTTTACTTCCTATTTTTGTTTCTCCTTTCTTTTCGGAGCTACAGCCCGATTCGGTCAGGGAGACGCCACCGTGAAATGAAGGGGGCGTGCTGTGTGTCCCTCCTTACCTCTCTCAGTCGTTTCTCGTGCTTGTCGTTTTGATATAGGCCGATTTGAGAGCGTCAGCTCTCGCGTCAGCCGAGCAAAGTCGAGACAAGTCGAGACACACTAAGGGCTGGTATGCAGCGAGTAAGAGGGCGAAAAAACAATAATTTAAGAGCGCGTGGCAAAAGTACTCATACGCGAAATTAAAAGCCTGCTGCGGTGGCCGGGAATCGAACCCGGATCAACTGCTTGGAAGGCAACTATGCTGACCATTACACCACCACCGCACAAGCGAGCACCGCGCGTCCGCGCTGTGTCGGCTTCCCGCCAGTCGGCAGCGGCCGAAGGTGATCGTACCTGGCAGGCGCATTTCGAGGCAGGCTAGGGGAGCACATCCAGACGCATTCGGACAGCGTATCCGCGCACACTTCGCATCCTTTGGCAAGAGTTGGGCGCCGGCAACGCAAGAGTACGCAGAGGACCGCGTTCTGGCGGCATTTTTAAGCAGAGCAGTGCAGTGCAGGATTCAGCGTCTGCAGCATCTTTTCCACAGAATGCTACGGCGCTTGACGGCAGTCCCACTTTCCCTTGAGACATCTGCGCGGCAAGCAGCGTCAAGTTACCGCTGGCCCGAGCATCGGTGGTTCAGTGGTAGAATGCTCGCCTGCCACGCGGGCGGCCCGGGTTCGATTCCCGGCCGATGCATCATTTTGCTTTTCCCGCGATAATGCTGCCGCGTGGCTTGAGCGCTTGAGATGCACGATCCACAAGAATGTGTAGCTGGATTTCCCTTGAGAAGGACCGAGAACGCAGCACTCGCGGGTCCCCACTAGGACGCTCGCATCATGTTCTACAGACTAGCGTCGGCCTGGCCTCACAAGTTGCTGGGTCCGGGTGCCTCCGAGGCACTGAACTTCAACGACAAGGAGTGCTGCCTATCGTTGCAACAGCAGCAGCAGCACCGCAATCAACTGGGCCGGCAGTGCACGTGTAGCAACAGAACACGTTATCCAGGAAGTACAGTGTCTCTACGTCTAATATTGGGTAAGGTGTTTACCCAGTTTCCAGGACAAGCGGTGCACCCGTGCCTCGGTAGCGCAGTAGGCAGCGCGTAAGTCTCATAATCTTAAGGTCGTGAGTTCGATCCTCACCCGGGGCATTTAATTTTCTGTGACATGGTGGTGCTGTTGCTAGGGCGCCAACGTATTTCTTGTTTGTTATCCACAGCGTTTCAACGCTTCAGCGGGAAAATGTTTACTTCCTGTTATTGCTACTTACAGCTTCCCTTTTCCTCTTCTCCCAGCAGAGCGTGAAGCCAAAAGCATTGCTCTGCGACGTTTGAGGTGCGCGCCTTGCCAGTCAGTATGTGCAAAAATGCTCGCAAAGAGAGGGGGGCGCCGACGCGGCACTCGACACGAAATGCGACAAGCGACCGTACGAACGGTCGAACGAAACGGCCACATCCGGTGTGGTCTAGTGGCTAGGATACCTGGCTTTCACCCAGGAGGCCCGGGTTCGATTCCCGGTACCGGAACGGAATTTTTTCCACACGAATCGTGACAAGTTTGAGCTGTCCGAGCGGCCGTTTCCCGTCCTGCTCGCAATATAGCTACTGTTTCGTGACCGTCAGCAGAATATAGACTAGGGAAGCAGACACACGACGACCATAGAAATGGTGTGCGGCTTCATGCCACCTGTTTCCAGCGTAGGGCTGAGCAACTGCATCTGCCGAGGCCCGCTAGCTCAGTTGGTTAGAGCGTCGTGCTAATAACGCGAAGGTCGTGGGTTCGATCCCCCCACGGGCCACTACTCTTTTCCTACTACGAAAAGGCGGCGCCGATTTCAGCTGGCGAGTGTGGTGACCAAAAGATCATCACCCTGCGTGGAAGTTGATAGAGGATCCGAACCCGACTCGTCGGGGAGCGCTACAGCATTCACTCGGCAATGGCCATAATATCTTGAATACACTGGTTCTCAACCGATAAAGAGAAAATGAAAGAAAATGTCCGATTGCCGATGCGTAACAACTTTGGCCCTTGTCAGTACTTGGGCGGGTGAGCGCATGGGAACACAGGGCGCTATTGGCACTTTTACTTCCTATTTTTGTTTCTCCTTTCTTTTCGGAGCTACAGCCCGATTCGGTCAGGGAGACGCCACCGTGAAATGAAGGGGGCGTGCTGTGTGTCCCTCCTTACCTCTCTCAGTCGTTTCTCGTGCTTGTCGTTTTGATATAGGCCGATTTGAGAGCGTCAGCTCTCGCGTCAGCCGAGCAAAGTCGAGACAAGTCGAGACACACTAAGGGCTGGTATGCAGCGAGTAAGAGGGCGAAAAAACAATAATTTAAGAGCGCGTGGCAAAAGTACTCATACGCGAAATTAAAAGCCTGCTGCGGTGGCCGGGAATCGAACCCGGATCAACTGCTTGGAAGGCAACTATGCTGACCATTACACCACCACCGCACAAGCGAGCACCGCGCGTCCGCGCTGTGTCGGCTTCCCGCCAGTCGGCAGCGGCCGAAGGTGATCGTACCTGGCAGGCGCATTTCGAGGCAGGCTAGGGGAGCACATCCAGACGCATTCGGACAGCGTATCCGCGCACACTTCGCATCCTTTGGCAAGAGTTGGGCGCCGGCAACGCAAGAGTACGCAGAGGACCGCGTTCTGGCGGCATTTTTAAGCAGAGCAGTGCAGTGCAGGATTCAGCGTCTGCAGCATCTTTTCCACAGAATGCTACGGCGCTTGACGGCAGTCCCACTTTCCCTTGAGACATCTGCGCGGCAAGCAGCGTCAAGTTACCGCTGGCCCGAGCATCGGTGGTTCAGTGGTAGAATGCTCGCCTGCCACGCGGGCGGCCCGGGTTCGATTCCCGGCCGATGCATCATTTTGCTTTTCCCGCGATAATGCTGCCGCGTGGCTTGAGCGCTTGAGATGCACGATCCACAAGAATGTGTAGCTGGATTTCCCTTGAGAAGGACCGAGAACGCAGCACTCGCGGGTCCCCACTAGGACGCTCGCATCATGTTCTACAGACTAGCGTCGGCCTGGCCTCACAAGTTGCTGGGTCCGGGTGCCTCCGAGGCACTGAACTTCAACGACAAGGAGTGCTGCCTATCGTTGCAACAGCAGCAGCAGCACCGCAATCAACTGGGCCGGCAGTGCACGTGTAGCAACAGAACACGTTATCCAGGAAGTACAGTGTCTCTACGTCTAATATTGGGTAAGGTGTTTACCCAGTTTCCAGGACAAGCGGTGCACCCGTGCCTCGGTAGCGCAGTAGGCAGCGCGTAAGTCTCATAATCTTAAGGTCGTGAGTTCGATCCTCACCCGGGGCATTTAATTTTCTGTGACATGGTGGTGCTGTTGCTAGGGCGCCAACGTATTTCTTGTTTGTTATCCACAGCGTTTCAACGCTTCAGCGGGAAAATGTTTACTTCCTGTTATTGCTACTTACAGCTTCCCTTTTCCTCTTCTCCCAGCAGAGCGTGAAGCCAAAAGCATTGCTCTGCGACGTTTGAGGTGCGCGCCTTGCCAGTCAGTATGTGCAAAAATGCTCGCAAAGAGAGGGGGGCGCCGACGCGGCACTCGACACGAAATGCGACAAGCGACCGTACGAACGGTCGAACGAAACGGCCACATCCGGTGTGGTCTAGTGGCTAGGATACCTGGCTTTCACCCAGGAGGCCCGGGTTCGATTCCCGGTACCGGAACGGAATTTTTTCCACACGAATCGTGACAAGTTTGAGCTGTCCGAGCGGCCGTTTCCCGTCCTGCTCGCAATATAGCTACTGTTTCGTGACCGTCAGCAGAATATAGACTAGGGAAGCAGACACACGACGACCATAGAAATGGTGTGCGGCTTCATGCCACCTGTTTCCAGCGTAGGGCTGAGCAACTGCATCTGCTGAGGCCCGCTAGCTCAGTTGGTTAGAGCGTCGTGCTAATAACGCGAAGGTCGTGGGTTCGATCCCCCCACGGGCCACTACTCTTTTCCTACTACGAAAAGGCGGCGCCGATTTCAGCTGGCGAGTGTGGTGACCAAAAGATCATCACCCTGCGTGGAAGTTGATAGAGGATCCGAACCCGACTCGTCGGGGAGCGCTACAGCATTCACTCGGCAATGGCCATAATATCTTGAATACACTGGTTCTCAACCGATAAAGAGAAAATGAAAGAAAATGTCCGATTGCCGATGCGTAACAACTTTGGCCCTTGTCAGTACTTGGGCGGGTGAGCGCATGGGAACACAGGGCGCTATTGGCACTTTTACTTCCTATTTTTGTTTCTCCTTTCTTTTCGGAGCTACAGCCCGATTCGGTCAGGGAGACGCCACCGTGAAATGAAGGGGGCGTGCTGTGTGTCCCTCCTTACCTCTCTCAGTCGTTTCTCGTGCTTGTCGTTTTGATATAGGCCGATTTGAGAGCGTCAGCTCTCGCGTCAGCCGAGCAAAGTCGAGACAAGTCGAGACACACTAAGGGCTGGTATGCAGCGAGTAAGAGGGCGAAAAAACAATAATTTAAGAGCGCGTGGCAAAAGTACTCATACGCGAAATTAAAAGCCTGCTGCGGTGGCCGGGAATCGAACCCGGATCAACTGCTTGGAAGGCAACTATGCTGACCATTACACCACCACCGCACAAGCGAGCGCCGCGCGTCCGCGCTGTGTCGGCTTCCCGCCAGTCGGCAGCGGCCGAAGGTGATCGTACCTGGCAGGCGCATTTCGAGGCAGGCTAGGGGAGCACATCCAGACGCATTCGGACAGCGTATCCGCGCACACTTCGCATCCTTTGGCAAGAGTTGGGCGCCGGCAACGCAAGAGTACGCAGAGGACCGCGTTCTGGCGGCATTTTTAAGCAGAGCAGTGCAGTGCAGGATTCAGCGTCTGCAGCATCTTTTCCACAGAATGCTACGGCGCTTGACGGCAGTCCCACTTTCCCTTGAGACATCTGCGCGGCAAGCAGCGTCAAGTTACCGCTGGCCCGAGCATCGGTGGTTCAGTGGTAGAATGCTCGCCTGCCACGCGGGCGGCCCGGGTTCGATTCCCGGCCGATGCATCATTTTGCTTTTCCCGCGATAATGCTGCCGCGTGGCTTGAGCGCTTGAGATGCACGATCCACAAGAATGTGTAGCTGGATTTCCCTTGAGAAGGACCGAGAACGCAGCACTCGCGGGTCCCCACTAGGACGCTCGCATCATGTTCTACAGACTAGCGTCGGCCTGGCCTCACAAGTTGCTGGGTCCGGGTGCCTCCGAGGCACTGAACTTCAACGACAAGGAGTGCTGCCTATCGTTGCAACAGCAGCAGCAGCACCGCAATCAACTGGGCCGGCAGTGCACGTGTAGCAACAGAACACGTTATCCAGGAAGTACAGTGTCTCTACGTCTAATATTGGGTAAGGTGTTTACCCAGTTTCCAGGACAAGCGGTGCACCCGTGCCTCGGTAGCGCAGTAGGCAGCGCGTAAGTCTCATAATCTTAAGGTCGTGAGTTCGATCCTCACCCGGGGCATTTAATTTTCTGTGACATGGTGGTGCTGTTGCTAGGGCGCCAACGTATTTCTTGTTTGTTATCCACAGCGTTTCAACGCTTCAGCGGGAAAATGTTTACTTCCTGTTATTGCTACTTACAGCTTCCCTTTTCCTCTTCTCCCAGCAGAGCGTGAAGCCAAAAGCATTGCTCTGCGACGTTTGAGGTGCGCGCCTTGCCAGTCAGTATGTGCAAAAATGCTCGCAAAGAGAGGGGGGCGCCGACGCGGCACTCGACACGAAATGCGACAAGCGACCGTACGAACGGTCGAACGAAACGGCCACATCCGGTGTGGTCTAGTGGCTAGGATACCTGGCTTTCACCCAGGAGGCCCGGGTTCGATTCCCGGTACCGGAACGGAATTTTTTCCACACGAATCGTGACAAGTTTGAGCTGTCCGAGCGGCCGTTTCCCGTCCTGCTCGCAATATAGCTACTGTTTCGTGACCGTCAGCAGAATATAGACTAGGGAAGCAGACACACGACGACCATAGAAATGGTGTGCGGCTTCATGCCACCTGTTTCCAGCGTAGGGCTGAGCAACTGCATCTGCCGAGGCCCGCTAGCTCAGTTGGTTAGAGCGTCGTGCTAATAACGCGAAGGTCGTGGGTTCGATCCCCCCACGGGCCACTACTCTTTTCCTACTACGAAAAGGCGGCGCCGATTTCAGCTGGCGAGTGTGGTGACCAAAAGATCATCACCCTGCGTGGAAGTTGATAGAGGATCCGAACCCGACTCGTCGGGGAGCGCTACAGCATTCACTCGGCAATGGCCATAATATCTTGAATACACTGGTTCTCAACCGATAAAGAGAAAATGAAAGAAAATGTCCGATTGCCGATGCGTAACAACTTTGGCCCTTGTCAGTACTTGGGCGGGTGAGCGCATGGGAACACAGGGCGCTATTGGCACTTTTACTTCCTATTTTTGTTTCTCCTTTCTTTTCGGAGCTACAGCCCGATTCGGTCAGGGAGACGCCACCGTGAAATGAAGGGGGCGTGCTGTGTGTCCCTCCTTACCTCTCTCAGTCGTTTCTCGTGCTTGTCGTTTTGATATAGGCCGATTTGAGAGCGTCAGCTCTCGCGTCAGCCGAGCAAAGTCGAGACAAGTCGAGACACACTAAGGGCTGGTATGCAGCGAGTAAGAGGGCGAAAAAACAATAATTTAAGAGCGCGTGGCAAAAGTACTCATACGCGAAATTAAAAGCCTGCTGCGGTGGCCGGGAATCGAACCCGGATCAACTGCTTGGAAGGCAACTATGCTGACCATTACACCACCACCGCACAAGCGAGCACCGCGCGTCCGCGCTGTGTCGGCTTCCCGCCAGTCGGCAGCGGCCGAAGGTGATCGTACCTGGCAGGCGCATTTCGAGGCAGGCTAGGGGAGCACATCCAGACGCATTCGGACAGCGTATCCGCGCACACTTCGCATCCTTTGGCAAGAGTTGGGCGCCGGCAACGCAAGAGTACGCAGAGGACCGCGTTCTGGCGGCATTTTTAAGCAGAGCAGTGCAGTGCAGGATTCAGCGTCTGCAGCATCTTTTCCACAGAATGCTACGGCGCTTGACGGCAGTCCCACTTTCCCTTGAGACATCTGCGCGGCAAGCAGCGTCAAGTTACCGCTGGCCCGAGCATCGGTGGTTCAGTGGTAGAATGCTCGCCTGCCACGCGGGCGGCCCGGGTTCGATTCCCGGCCGATGCATCATTTTGCTTTTCCCGCGATAATGCTGCCGCGTGGCTTGAGCGCTTGAGATGCACGATCCACAAGAATGTGTAGCTGGATTTCCCTTGAGAAGGACCGAGAACGCAGCACTCGCGGGTCCCCACTAGGACGCTCGCATCATGTTCTACAGACTAGCGTCGGCCTGGCCTCACAAGTTGCTGGGTCCGGGTGCCTCCGAGGCACTGAACTTCAACGACAAGGAGTGCTGCCTATCGTTGCAACAGCAGCAGCAGCACCGCAATCAACTGGGCCGGCAGTGCACGTGTAGCAACAGAACACGTTATCCAGGAAGTACAGTGTCTCTACGTCTAATATTGGGTAAGGTGTTTACCCAGTTTCCAGGACAAGCGGTGCACCCGTGCCTCGGTAGCGCAGTAGGCAGCGCGTAAGTCTCATAATCTTAAGGTCGTGAGTTCGATCCTCACCCGGGGCATTTAATTTTCTGTGACATGGTGGTGCTGTTGCTAGGGCGCCAACGTATTTCTTGTTTGTTATCCACAGCGTTTCAACGCTTCAGCGGGAAAATGTTTACTTCCTGTTATTGCTACTTACAGCTTCCCTTTTCCTCTTCTCCCAGCAGAGCGTGAAGCCAAAAGCATTGCTCTGCGACGTTTGAGGTGCGCGCCTTGCCAGTCAGTATGTGCAAAGATGCTCGCAAAGAGAGGGGGGCGCCGACGCGGCACTCGACACGAAATGCGACAAGCGACCGTACGAACGGTCGAACGAAACGGCCACATCCGGTGTGGTCTAGTGGCTAGGATACCTGGCTTTCACCCAGGAGGCCCGGGTTCGATACCCGGTACCGGAACGGAATTTTTTCCACACGAATCGTGACAAGTTTGAGCTGTCCGAGCGGCCGTTTCCCGTCCTGCTCGCAATATAGCTACTGTTTCGTGACCGTCAGCAGAATATAGACTAGGGAAGCAGACACACGACGACCATAGAAATGGTGTGCGGCTTCATGCCACCTGTTTCCAGCGTAGGGCTGAGCAACTGCATCTGCCGAGGCCCGCTAGCTCAGTTGGTTAGAGCGTCGTGCTAATAACGCGAAGGTCGTGGGTTCGATCCCCCCACGGGCCACTACTCTTTTCCTACTACGAAAAGGCGGCGCCGATTTCAGCTGGCGAGTGTGGTGACCAAAAGATCATCACCCTGCGTGGAAGTTGATAGAGGATCCGAACCCGACTCGTCGGGGAGCGCTACAGCATTCACTCGGCAATGGCCATAATATCTTGAATACACTGGTTCTCAACCGATAAAGAGAAAATGAAAGAAAATGTCCGATTGCCGATGCGTAACAACTTTGGCCCTTGTCAGTACTTGGGCGGGTGAGCGCATGGGAACACAGGGCGCTATTGGCACTTTTACTTCCTATTTTTGTTTCTCCTTTCTTTTCGGAGCTACAGCCCGATTCGGTCAGGGAGACGCCACCGTGAAATGAAGGGGGCGTGCTGTGTGTCCCTCCTTACCTCTCTCAGTCGTTTCTCGTGCTTGTCGTTTTGATATAGGCCGATTTGAGAGCGTCAGCTCTCGCGTCAGCCGAGCAAAGTCGAGACAAGTCGAGACACACTAAGGGCTGGTATGCAGCGAGTAAGAGGGCGAAAAAACAATAATTTAAGAGCGCGTGGCAAAAGTACTCATACGCGAAATTAAAAGCCTGCTGCGGTGGCCGGGAATCGAACCCGGATCAACTGCTTGGAAGGCAACTATGCTGACCATTACACCACCACCGCACAAGCGAGCGCCGCGCGTCCGCGCTGTGTCGGCTTCCCGCCAGTCGGCAGCGGCCGAAGGTGATCGTACCTGGCAGGCGCATTTCGAGGCAGGCTAGGGGAGCACATCCAGACGCATTCGGACAGCGTATCCGCGCACACTTCGCATCCTTTGGCAAGAGTTGGGCGCCGGCAACGCAAGAGTACGCAGAGGACCGCGTTCTGGCGGCATTTTTAAGCAGAGCAGTGCAGTGCAGGATTCAGCGTCTGCAGCATCTTTTCCACAGAATGCTACGGCGCTTGACGGCAGTCCCACTTTCCCTTGAGACATCTGCGCGGCAAGCAGCGTCAAGTTACCGCTGGCCCGAGCATCGGTGGTTCAGTGGTAGAATGCTCGCCTGCCACGCGGGCGGCCCGGGTTCGATTCCCGGCCGATGCATCATTTTGCTTTTCCCGCGATAATGCTGCCGCGTGGCTTGAGCGCTTGAGATGCACGATCCACAAGAATGTGTAGCTGGATTTCCCTTGAGAAGGACCGAGAACGCAGCACTCGCGGGTCCCCACTAGGACGCTCGCATCATGTTCTACAGACTAGCGTCGGCCTGGCCTCACAAGTTGCTGGGTCCGGGTGCCTCCGAGGCACTGAACTTCAACGACAAGGAGTGCTGCCTATCGTTGCAACAGCAGCAGCAGCACCGCAATCAACTGGGCCGGCAGTGCACGTGTAGCAACAGAACACGTTATCCAGGAAGTACAGTGTCTCTACGTCTAATATTGGGTAAGGTGTTTACCCAGTTTCCAGGACAAGCGGTGCACCCGTGCCTCGGTAGCGCAGTAGGCAGCGCGTAAGTCTCATAATCTTAAGGTCGTGAGTTCGATCCTCACCCGGGGCATTTAATTTTCTGTGACATGGTGGTGCTGTTGCTAGGGCGCCAACGTATTTCTTGTTTGTTATCCACAGCGTTTCAACGCTTCAGCGGGAAAATGTTTACTTCCTGTTATTGCTACTTACAGCTTCCCTTTTCCTCTTCTCCCAGCAGAGCGTGAAGCCAAAAGCATTGCTCTGCGACGTTTGAGGTGCGCGCCTTGCCAGTCAGTATGTGCAAAAATGCTCGCAAAGAGAGGGGGGCGCCGACGCGGCACTCGACACGAAATGCGACAAGCGACCGTACGAACGGTCGAACGAAACGGCCACATCCGGTGTGGTCTAGTGGCTAGGATACCTGGCTTTCACCCAGGAGGCCCGGGTTCGATTCCCGGTACCGGAACGGAATTTTTTCCACACGAATCGTGACAAGTTTGAGCTGTCCGAGCGGCCGTTTCCCGTCCTGCTCGCAATATAGCTACTGTTTCGTGACCGTCAGCAGAATATAGACTAGGGAAGCAGACACACGACGACCATAGAAATGGTGTGCGGCTTCATGCCACCTGTTTCCAGCGTAGGGCTGAGCAACTGCATCTGCCGAGGCCCGCTAGCTCAGTTGGTTAGAGCGTCGTGCTAATAACGCGAAGGTCGTGGGTTCGATCCCCCCACGGGCCACTACTCTTTTCCTACTACGAAAAGGCGGCGCCGATTTCAGCTGGCGAGTGTGGTGACCAAAAGATCATCACCCTGCGTGGAAGTTGATAGAGGATCCGAACCCGACTCGTCGGGGAGCGCTACAGCATTCACTCGGCAATGGCCATAATATCTTGAATACACTGGTTCTCAACCGATAAAGAGAAAATGAAAGAAAATGTCCGATTGCCGATGCGTAACAACTTTGGCCCTTGTCAGTACTTGGGCGGGTGAGCGCATGGGAACACAGGGCGCTATTGGCACTTTTACTTCCTATTTTTGTTTCTCCTTTCTTTTCGGAGCTACAGCCCGATTCGGTCAGGGAGACGCCACCGTGAAATGAAGGGGGCGTGCTGTGTGTCCCTCCTTACCTCTCTCAGTCGTTTCTCGTGCTTGTCGTTTTGATATAGGCCGATTTGAGAGCGTCAGCTCTCGCGTCAGCCGAGCAAAGTCGAGACAAGTCGAGACACACTAAGGGCTGGTATGCAGCGAGTAAGAGGGCGAAAAAACAATAATTTAAGAGCGCGTGGCAAAAGTACTCATACGCGAAATTAAAAGCCTGCTGCGGTGGCCGGGAATCGAACCCGGATCAACTGCTTGGAAGGCAACTATGCTGACCATTACACCACCACCGCACAAGCGAGCGCCGCGCGTCCGCGCTGTGTCGGCTTCCCGCCAGTCGGCAGCGGCCGAAGGTGATCGTACCTGGCAGGCGCATTTCGAGGCAGGCTAGGGGAGCACATCCAGACGCATTCGGACAGCGTATCCGCGCACACTTCGCATCCTTTGGCAAGAGTTGGGCGCCGGCAACGCAAGAGTACGCAGAGGACCGCGTTCTGGCGGCATTTTTAAGCAGAGCAGTGCAGTGCAGGATTCAGCGTCTGCAGCATCTTTTCCACAGAATGCTACGGCGCTTGACGGCAGTCCCACTTTCCCTTGAGACATCTGCGCGGCAAGCAGCGTCAAGTTACCGCTGGCCCGAGCATCGGTGGTTCAGTGGTAGAATGCTCGCCTGCCACGCGGGCGGCCCGGGTTCGATTCCCGGCCGATGCATCATTTTGCTTTTCCCGCGATAATGCTGCCGCGTGGCTTGAGCGCTTGAGATGCACGATCCACAAGAATGTGTAGCTGGATTTCCCTTGAGAAGGACCGAGAACGCAGCACTCGCGGGTCCCCACTAGGACGCTCGCATCATGTTCTACAGACTAGCGTCGGCCTGGCCTCACAAGTTGCTGGGTCCGGGTGCCTCCGAGGCACTGAACTTCAACGACAAGGAGTGCTGCCTATCGTTGCAACAGCAGCAGCAGCACCGCAATCAACTGGGCCGGCAGTGCACGTGTAGCAACAGAACACGTTATCCAGGAAGTACAGTGTCTCTACGTCTAATATTGGGTAAGGTGTTTACCCAGTTTCCAGGACAAGCGGTGCACCCGTGCCTCGGTAGCGCAGTAGGCAGCGCGTAAGTCTCATAATCTTAAGGTCGTGAGTTCGATCCTCACCCGGGGCATTTAATTTTCTGTGACATGGTGGTGCTGTTGCTAGGGCGCCAACGTATTTCTTGTTTGTTATCCACAGCGTTTCAACGCTTCAGCGGGAAAATGTTTACTTCCTGTTATTGCTACTTACAGCTTCCCTTTTCCTCTTCTCCCAGCAGAGCGTGAAGCCAAAAGCATTGCTCTGCGACGTTTGAGGTGCGCGCCTTGCCAGTCAGTATGTGCAAAAATGCTCGCAAAGAGAGGGGGGCGCCGACGCGGCACTCGACACGAAATGCGACAAGCGACCGTACGAACGGTCGAACGAAACGGCCACATCCGGTGTGGTCTAGTGGCTAGGATACCTGGCTTTCACCCAGGAGGCCCGGGTTCGATTCCCGGTACCGGAACGGAATTTTTTCCACACGAATCGTGACAAGTTTGAGCTGTCCGAGCGGCCGTTTCCCGTCCTGCTCGCAATATAGCTACTGTTTCGTGACCGTCAGCAGAATATAGACTAGGGAAGCAGACACACGACGACCATAGAAATGGTGTGCGGCTTCATGCCACCTGTTTCCAGCGTAGGGCTGAGCAACTGCATCTGCCGAGGCCCGCTAGCTCAGTTGGTTAGAGCGTCGTGCTAATAACGCGAAGGTCGTGGGTTCGATCCCCCCACGGGCCACTACTCTTTTCCTACTACGAAAAGGCGGCGCCGATTTCAGCTGGCGAGTGTGGTGACCAAAAGATCATCACCCTGCGTGGAAGTTGATAGAGGATCCGAACCCGACTCGTCGGGGAGCGCTACAGCATTCACTCGGCAATGGCCATAATATCTTGAATACACTGGTTCTCAACCGATAAAGAGAAAATGAAAGAAAATGTCCGATTGCCGATGCGTAACAACTTTGGCCCTTGTCAGTACTTGGGCGGGTGAGCGCATGGGAACACAGGGCGCTATTGGCACTTTTACTTCCTATTTTTGTTTCTCCTTTCTTTTCGGAGCTACAGCCCGATTCGGTCAGGGAGACGCCACCGTGAAATGAAGGGGGCGTGCTGTGTGTCCCTCCTTACCTCTCTCAGTCGTTTCTCGTGCTTGTCGTTTTGATATAGGCCGATTTGAGAGCGTCAGCTCTCGCGTCAGCCGAGCAAAGTCGAGACAAGTCGAGACACACTAAGGGCTGGTATGCAGCGAGTAAGAGGGCGAAAAAACAATAATTTAAGAGCGCGTGGCAAAAGTACTCATACGCGAAATTAAAAGCCTGCTGCGGTGGCCGGGAATCGAACCCGGATCAACTGCTTGGAAGGCAACTATGCTGACCATTACACCACCACCGCACAAGCGAGCACCGCGCGTCCGCGCTGTGTCGGCTTCCCGCCAGTCGGCAGCGGCCGAAGGTGATCGTACCTGGCAGGCGCATTTCGAGGCAGGCTAGGGGAGCACATCCAGACGCATTCGGACAGCGTATCCGCGCACACTTCGCATCCTTTGGCAAGAGTTGGGCGCCGGCAACGCAAGAGTACGCAGAGGACCGCGTTCTGGCGGCATTTTTAAGCAGAGCAGTGCAGTGCAGGATTCAGCGTCTGCAGCATCTTTTCCACAGAATGCTACGGCGCTTGACGGCAGTCCCACTTTCCCTTGAGACATCTGCGCGGCAAGCAGCGTCAAGTTACCGCTGGCCCGAGCATCGGTGGTTCAGTGGTAGAATGCTCGCCTGCCACGCGGGCGGCCCGGGTTCGATTCCCGGCCGATGCATCATTTTGCTTTTCCCGCGATAATGCTGCCGCGTGGCTTGAGCGCTTGAGATGCACGATCCACAAGAATGTGTAGCTGGATTTCCCTTGAGAAGGACCGAGAACGCAGCACTCGCGGGTCCCCACTAGGACGCTCGCATCATGTTCTACAGACTAGCGTCGGCCTGGCCTCACAAGTTGCTGGGTCCGGGTGCCTCCGAGGCACTGAACTTCAACGACAAGGAGTGCTGCCTATCGTTGCAACAGCAGCAGCAGCACCGCAATCAACTGGGCCGGCAGTGCACGTGTAGCAACAGAACACGTTATCCAGGAAGTACAGTGTCTCTACGTCTAATATTGGGTAAGGTGTTTACCCAGTTTCCAGGACAAGCGGTGCACCCGTGCCTCGGTAGCGCAGTAGGCAGCGCGTAAGTCTCATAATCTTAAGGTCGTGAGTTCGATCCTCACCCGGGGCATTTAATTTTCTGTGACATGGTGGTGCTGTTGCTAGGGCGCCAACGTATTTCTTGTTTGTTATCCACAGCGTTTCAACGCTTCAGCGGGAAAATGTTTACTTCCTGTTATTGCTACTTACAGCTTCCCTTTTCCTCTTCTCCCAGCAGAGCGTGAAGCCAAAAGCATTGCTCTGCGACGTTTGAGGTGCGCGCCTTGCCAGTCAGTATGTGCAAAAATGCTCGCAAAGAGAGGGGGGCGCCGACGCGGCACTCGACACGAAATGCGACAAGCGACCGTACGAACGGTCGAACGAAACGGCCACATCCGGTGTGGTCTAGTGGCTAGGATACCTGGCTTTCACCCAGGAGGCCCGGGTTCGATTCCCGGTACCGGAACGGAATTTTTTCCACACGAATCGTGACAAGTTTGAGCTGTCCGAGCGGCCGTTTCCCGTCCTGCTCGCAATATAGCTACTGTTTCGTGACCGTCAGCAGAATATAGACTAGGGAAGCAGACACACGACGACCATAGAAATGGTGTGCGGCTTCATGCCACCTGTTTCCAGCGTAGGGCTGAGCAACTGCATCTGCCGAGGCCCGCTAGCTCAGTTGGTTAGAGCGTCGTGCTAATAACGCGAAGGTCGTGGGTTCGATCCCCCCACGGGCCACTACTCTTTTCCTACTACGAAAAGGCGGCGCCGATTTCAGCTGGCGAGTGTGGTGACCAAAAGATCATCACCCTGCGTGGAAGTTGATAGAGGATCCGAACCCGACTCGTCGGGGAGCGCTACAGCATTCACTCGGCAATGGCCATAATATCTTGAATACACTGGTTCTCAACCGATAAAGAGAAAATGAAAGAAAATGTCCGATTGCCGATGCGTAACAACTTTGGCCCTTGTCAGTACTTGGGCGGGTGAGCGCATGGGAACACAGGGCGCTATTGGCACTTTTACTTCCTATTTTTGTTTCTCCTTTCTTTTCGGAGCTACAGCCCGATTCGGTCAGGGAGACGCCACCGTGAAATGAAGGGGGCGTGCTGTGTGTCCCTCCTTACCTCTCTCAGTCGTTTCTCGTGCTTGTCGTTTTGATATAGGCCGATTTGAGAGCGTCAGCTCTCGCGTCAGCCGAGCAAAGTCGAGACAAGTCGAGACACACTAAGGGCTGGTATGCAGCGAGTAAGAGGGCGAAAAAACAATAATTTAAGAGCGCGTGGCAAAAGTACTCATACGCGAAATTAAAAGCCTGCTGCGGTGGCCGGGAATCGAACCCGGATCAACTGCTTGGAAGGCAACTATGCTGACCATTACACCACCACCGCACAAGCGAGCACCGCGCGTCCGCGCTGTGTCGGCTTCCCGCCAGTCGGCAGCGGCCGAAGGTGATCGTACCTGGCAGGCGCATTTCGAGGCAGGCTAGGGGAGCACATCCAGACGCATTCGGACAGCGTATCCGCGCACACTTCGCATCCTTTGGCAAGAGTTGGGCGCCGGCAACGCAAGAGTACGCAGAGGACCGCGTTCTGGCGGCATTTTTAAGCAGAGCAGTGCAGTGCAGGATTCAGCGTCTGCAGCATCTTTTCCACAGAATGCTACGGCGCTTGACGGCAGTCCCACTTTCCCTTGAGACATCTGCGCGGCAAGCAGCGTCAAGTTACCGCTGGCCCGAGCATCGGTGGTTCAGTGGTAGAATGCTCGCCTGCCACGCGGGCGGCCCGGGTTCGATTCCCGGCCGATGCATCATTTTGCTTTTCCCGCGATAATGCTGCCGCGTGGCTTGAGCGCTTGAGATGCACGATCCACAAGAATGTGTAGCTGGATTTCCCTTGAGAAGGACCGAGAACGCAGCACTCGCGGGTCCCCACTAGGACGCTCGCATCATGTTCTACAGACTAGCGTCGGCCTGGCCTCACAAGTTGCTGGGTCCGGGTGCCTCCGAGGCACTGAACTTCAACGACAAGGAGTGCTGCCTATCGTTGCAACAGCAGCAGCAGCACCGCAATCAACTGGGCCGGCAGTGCACGTGTAGCAACAGAACACGTTATCCAGGAAGTACAGTGTCTCTACGTCTAATATTGGGTAAGGTGTTTACCCAGTTTCCAGGACAAGCGGTGCACCCGTGCCTCGGTAGCGCAGTAGGCAGCGCGTAAGTCTCATAATCTTAAGGTCGTGAGTTCGATCCTCACCCGGGGCATTTAATTTTCTGTGACATGGTGGTGCTGTTGCTAGGGCGCCAACGTATTTCTTGTTTGTTATCCACAGCGTTTCAACGCTTCAGCGGGAAAATGTTTACTTCCTGTTATTGCTACTTACAGCTTCCCTTTTCCTCTTCTCCCAGCAGAGCGTGAAGCCAAAAGCATTGCTCTGCGACGTTTGAGGTGCGCGCCTTGCCAGTCAGTATGTGCAAAAATGCTCGCAAAGAGAGGGGGGCGCCGACGCGGCACTCGACACGAAATGCGACAAGCGACCGTACGAACGGTCGAACGAAACGGCCACATCCGGTGTGGTCTAGTGGCTAGGATACCTGGCTTTCACCCAGGAGGCCCGGGTTCGATTCCCGGTACCGGAACGGAATTTTTTCCACACGAATCGTGACAAGTTTGAGCTGTCCGAGCGGCCGTTTCCCGTCCTGCTCGCAATATAGCTACTGTTTCGTGACCGTCAGCAGAATATAGACTAGGGAAGCAGACACACGACGACCATAGAAATGGTGTGCGGCTTCATGCCACCTGTTTCCAGCGTAGGGCTGAGCAACTGCATCTGCCGAGGCCCGCTAGCTCAGTTGGTTAGAGCGTCGTGCTAATAACGCGAAGGTCGTGGGTTCGATCCCCCCACGGGCCACTACTCTTTTCCTACTACGAAAAGGCGGCGCCGATTTCAGCTGGCGAGTGTGGTGACCAAAAGATCATCACCCTGCGTGGAAGTTGATAGAGGATCCGAACCCGACTCGTCGGGGAGCGCTACAGCATTCACTCGGCAATGGCCATAATATCTTGAATACACTGGTTCTCAACCGATAAAGAGAAAATGAAAGAAAATGTCCGATTGCCGATGCGTAACAACTTTGGCCCTTGTCAGTACTTGGGCGGGTGAGCGCATGGGAACACAGGGCGCTATTGGCACTTTTACTTCCTATTTTTGTTTCTCCTTTCTTTTCGGAGCTACAGCCCGATTCGGTCAGGGAGACGCCACCGTGAAATGAAGGGGGCGTGCTGTGTGTCCCTCCTTACCTCTCTCAGTCGTTTCTCGTGCTTGTCGTTTTGATATAGGCCGATTTGAGAGCGTCAGCTCTCGCGTCAGCCGAGCAAAGTCGAGACAAGTCGAGACACACTAAGGGCTGGTATGCAGCGAGTAAGAGGGCGAAAAAACAATAATTTAAGAGCGCGTGGCAAAAGTACTCATACGCGAAATTAAAAGCCTGCTGCGGTGGCCGGGAATCGAACCCGGATCAACTGCTTGGAAGGCAACTATGCTGACCATTACACCACCACCGCACAAGCGAGCACCGCGCGTCCGCGCTGTGTCGGCTTCCCGCCAGTCGGCAGCGGCCGAAGGTGATCGTACCTGGCAGGCGCATTTCGAGGCAGGCTAGGGGAGCACATCCAGACGCATTCGGACAGCGTATCCGCGCACACTTCGCATCCTTTGGCAAGAGTTGGGCGCCGGCAACGCAAGAGTACGCAGAGGACCGCGTTCTGGCGGCATTTTTAAGCAGAGCAGTGCAGTGCAGGATTCAGCGTCTGCAGCATCTTTTCCACAGAATGCTACGGCGCTTGACGGCAGTCCCACTTTCCCTTGAGACATCTGCGCGGCAAGCAGCGTCAAGTTACCGCTGGCCCGAGCATCGGTGGTTCAGTGGTAGAATGCTCGCCTGCCACGCGGGCGGCCCGGGTTCGATTCCCGGCCGATGCATCATTTTGCTTTTCCCGCGATAATGCTGCCGCGTGGCTTGAGCGCTTGAGATGCACGATCCACAAGAATGTGTAGCTGGATTTCCCTTGAGAAGGACCGAGAACGCAGCACTCGCGGGTCCCCACTAGGACGCTCGCATCATGTTCTACAGACTAGCGTCGGCCTGGCCTCACAAGTTGCTGGGTCCGGGTGCCTCCGAGGCACTGAACTTCAACGACAAGGAGTGCTGCCTATCGTTGCAACAGCAGCAGCAGCACCGCAATCAACTGGGCCGGCAGTGCACGTGTAGCAACAGAACACGTTATCCAGGAAGTACAGTGTCTCTACGTCTAATATTGGGTAAGGTGTTTACCCAGTTTCCAGGACAAGCGGTGCACCCGTGCCTCGGTAGCGCAGTAGGCAGCGCGTAAGTCTCATAATCTTAAGGTCGTGAGTTCGATCCTCACCCGGGGCATTTAATTTTCTGTGACATGGTGGTGCTGTTGCTAGGGCGCCAACGTATTTCTTGTTTGTTATCCACAGCGTTTCAACGCTTCAGCGGGAAAATGTTTACTTCCTGTTATTGCTACTTACAGCTTCCCTTTTCCTCTTCTCCCAGCAGAGCGTGAAGCCAAAAGCATTGCTCTGCGACGTTTGAGGTGCGCGCCTTGCCAGTCAGTATGTGCAAAAATGCTCGCAAAGAGAGGGGGGCGCCGACGCGGCACTCGACACGAAATGCGACAAGCGACCGTACGAACGGTCGAACGAAACGGCCACATCCGGTGTGGTCTAGTGGCTAGGATACCTGGCTTTCACCCAGGAGGCCCGGGTTCGATTCCCGGTACCGGAACGGAATTTTTTCCACACGAATCGTGACAAGTTTGAGCTGTCCGAGCGGCCGTTTCCCGTCCTGCTCGCAATATAGCTACTGTTTCGTGACCGTCAGCAGAATATAGACTAGGGAAGCAGACACACGACGACCATAGAAATGGTGTGCGGCTTCATGCCACCTGTTTCCAGCGTAGGGCTGAGCAACTGCATCTGCCGAGGCCCGCTAGCTCAGTTGGTTAGAGCGTCGTGCTAATAACGCGAAGGTCGTGGGTTCGATCCCCCCAC
Source organism: Schistocerca piceifrons (assembly GCF_021461385.2). Taxonomy (NCBI): domain Eukaryota; kingdom Metazoa; phylum Arthropoda; class Insecta; order Orthoptera; family Acrididae; genus Schistocerca; species Schistocerca piceifrons. The sequence continues at coordinate 5,418 of NW_025728839.1, read as the reverse complement.
GGGCCACTACTCTTTTCCTACTACGAAAAGGCGGCGCCGATTTCAGCTGGCGAGTGTGGTGACCAAAAGATCATCACCCTGCGTGGAAGTTGATAGAGGATCCGAACCCGACTCGTCGGGGAGCGCTACAGCATTCACTCGGCAATGGCCATAATATCTTGAATACACTGGTTCTCAACCGATAAAGAGAAAATGAAAGAAAATGTCCGATTGCCGATGCGTAACAACTTTGGCCCTTGTCAGTACTTGGGCGGGTGAGCGCATGGGAACACAGGGCGCTATTGGCACTTTTACTTCCTATTTTTGTTTCTCCTTTCTTTTCGGAGCTACAGCCCGATTCGGTCAGGGAGACGCCACCGTGAAATGAAGGGGGCGTGCTGTGTGTCCCTCCTTACCTCTCTCAGTCGTTTCTCGTGCTTGTCGTTTTGATATAGGCCGATTTGAGAGCGTCAGCTCTCGCGTCAGCCGAGCAAAGTCGAGACAAGTCGAGACACACTAAGGGCTGGTATGCAGCGAGTAAGAGGGCGAAAAAACAATAATTTAAGAGCGCGTGGCAAAAGTACTCATACGCGAAATTAAAAGCCTGCTGCGGTGGCCGGGAATCGAACCCGGATCAACTGCTTGGAAGGCAACTATGCTGACCATTACACCACCACCGCACAAGCGAGCACCGCGCGTCCGCGCTGTGTCGGCTTCCCGCCAGTCGGCAGCGGCCGAAGGTGATCGTACCTGGCAGGCGCATTTCGAGGCAGGCTAGGGGAGCACATCCAGACGCATTCGGACAGCGTATCCGCGCACACTTCGCATCCTTTGGCAAGAGTTGGGCGCCGGCAACGCAAGAGTACGCAGAGGACCGCGTTCTGGCGGCATTTTTAAGCAGAGCAGTGCAGTGCAGGATTCAGCGTCTGCAGCATCTTTTCCACAGAATGCTACGGCGCTTGACGGCAGTCCCACTTTCCCTTGAGACATCTGCGCGGCAAGCAGCGTCAAGTTACCGCTGGCCCGAGCATCGGTGGTTCAGTGGTAGAATGCTCGCCTGCCACGCGGGCGGCCCGGGTTCGATTCCCGGCCGATGCATCATTTTGCTTTTCCCGCGATAATGCTGCCGCGTGGCTTGAGCGCTTGAGATGCACGATCCACAAGAATGTGTAGCTGGATTTCCCTTGAGAAGGACCGAGAACGCAGCACTCGCGGGTCCCCACTAGGACGCTCGCATCATGTTCTACAGACTAGCGTCGGCCTGGCCTCACAAGTTGCTGGGTCCGGGTGCCTCCGAGGCACTGAACTTCAACGACAAGGAGTGCTGCCTATCGTTGCAACAGCAGCAGCAGCACCGCAATCAACTGGGCCGGCAGTGCACGTGTAGCAACAGAACACGTTATCCAGGAAGTACAGTGTCTCTACGTCTAATATTGGGTAAGGTGTTTACCCAGTTTCCAGGACAAGCGGTGCACCCGTGCCTCGGTAGCGCAGTAGGCAGCGCGTAAGTCTCATAATCTTAAGGTCGTGAGTTCGATCCTCACCCGGGGCATTTAATTTTCTGTGACATGGTGGTGCTGTTGCTAGGGCGCCAACGTATTTCTTGTTTGTTATCCACAGCGTTTCAACGCTTCAGCGGGAAAATGTTTACTTCCTGTTATTGCTACTTACAGCTTCCCTTTTCCTCTTCTCCCAGCAGAGCGTGAAGCCAAAAGCATTGCTCTGCGACGTTTGAGGTGCGCGCCTTGCCAGTCAGTATGTGCAAAAATGCTCGCAAAGAGAGGGGGGGCGCCGACGCGGCACTCGACACGAAATGCGACAAGCGACCGTACGAACGGTCGAACGAAACGGCCACATCCGGTGTGGTCTAGTGGCTAGGATACCTGGCTTTCACCCAGGAGGCCCGGGTTCGATTCCCGGTACCGGAACGGAATTTTTTTCCACACGAATCGTGACAAGTTTGAGCTGTCCGAGCGGCCGTTTCCCGTCCTGCTCGCAATATAGCTACTGTTTCGTGACCGTCAGCAGAATATAGACTAGGGAAGCAGACACACGACGACCATAGAAATGGTGTGCGGCTTCATGCCACCTGTTTCCAGCGTAGGGCTGAGCAACTGCATCTGCCGAGGCCCGCTAGCTCAGTTGGTTAGAGCGTCGTGCTAATAACGCGAAGGTCGTGGGTTCGATCCCCCCACGGGCCACTACTCTTTTCCTACTACGAAAAGGCGGCGCCGATTTCAGCTGGCGAGTGTGGTGACCAAAAGATCATCACCCTGCGTGGAAGTTGATAGAGGATCCGAACCCGACTCGTCGGGGAGCGCTACAGCATTCACTCGGCAATGGCCATAATATCTTGAATACACTGGTTCTCAACCGATAAAGAGAAAATGAAAGAAAATGTCGATTGCCGATGCGTAACAACTTTGGCCCTTGTCAGTACTTGGGCGGGTGAGCGCATGGGAACACAGGGCGCTATTGGCACTTTTACTTCCTATTTTTGTTTCTCCTTTCTTTTCGGAGCTACAGCCCGATTCGGTCAGGGAGACGCCACCGTGAAATGAAGGGGGCGTGCTGTGTGTCCCTCCTTACCTCTCTCAGTCGTTTCTCGTGCTTGTCGTTTTGATATAGGCCGATTTGAGAGCGTCAGCTCTCGCGTCAGCCGAGCAAAGTCGAGACACACTAAGGGCTGGTATGCAGCGAGTAAGAGGGCGAAAAAACAATAATTTAAGAGCGCGTGGCAAAAGTACTCATACGCGAAATTAAAAGCCTGCTGCGGTGGCCGGGAATCGAACCCGGATCAACTGCTTGGAAGGCAACTATGCTGACCATTACACCACCACCGCACAAGCGAGCACCGCGCGTCCGCGCTGTGTCGGCTTCCCGCCAGTCGGCAGCGGCCGAAGGTGATCGTACCTGGCAGGCGCATTTCGAGGCAGGCTAGGGGAGCACATCCAGACGCATTCGGACAGCGTATCCGCGCACACTTCGCATCCTTTGGCAAGAGTTGGGCGCCGGCAACGCAAGAGTACGCAGAGGACCGCGTTCTGGCGGCATTTTTAAGCAGAGCAGTGCAGTGCAGGATTCAGCGTCTGCAGCATCTTTTCCACAGAATGCTACGGCGCTTGACGGCAGTCCCACTTTCCCTTGAGACATCTGCGCGGCAAGCAGCGTCAAGTTACCGCTGGCCCGAGCATCGGTGGTTCAGTGGTAGAATGCTCGCCTGCCACGCGGGCGGCCCGGGTTCGATTCCCGGCCGATGCATCATTTTGCTTTTCCCGCAATAATGCTGCCGCGTGGCTTGAGCGCTTGAGATGCACGATCCACAAGAATGTGTAGCTGGATTTCCCTTGAGAAGGACCGAGAACGCAGCACTCGCGGGTCCCCACTAGGACGCTCGCATCATGTTCTACAGACTAGCGTCGGCCTGGCCTCACAAGTTGCTGGGTCCGGGTGCCTCCGAGGCACTGAACTTCAACGACAAGGAGTGCTGCCTATCGTTGCAACAGCAGCAGCAGCACCGCAATCAACTGGGCCGGCAGTGCACGTGTAGCAACAGAACACGTTATCCAGGAAGTACAGTGTCTCTACGTCTAATATTGGGTAAGGTGTTTACCCAGTTTCCAGGACAAGCGGTGCACCCGTGCCTCGGTAGCGCAGTAGGCAGCGCGTAAGTCTCATAATCTTAAGGTCGTGAGTTCGATCCTCACCCGGGGCATTTAATTTTCTGTGACATGGTGGTGCTGTTGCTAGGGCGCCAACGTATTTCTTGTTTGTTATCCACAGCGTTTCAACGCTTCAGCGGGAAAATGTTTACTTCCTGTTATTGCTACTTACAGCTTCCCTTTTCCTCTTCTCCCAGCAGAGCGTGAAGCCAAAAGCATTGCTCTGCGACGTTTGAGGTGCGCGCCTTGCCAGTCAGTATGTGCAAAGATGCTCGCAAAGAGAGGGGGGCGCCGACGCGGCACTCGACACGAAATGCGACAAGCGACCGTACGAACGGTCGAACGAAACGGCCACATCCGGTGTGGTCTAGTGGCTAGGATACCTGGCTTTCACCCAGGAGGCCCGGGTTCGATACCCGGTACCGGAACGGAATTTTTTCCACACGAATCGTGACAAGTTTGAGCTGTCCGAGCGGCCGTTTCCCGTCCTGCTCGCAATATAGCTACTGTTTCGTGACCGTCAGCAGAATATAGACTAGGGAAGCAGACACACGACGACCATAGAAATGGTGTGCGGCTTCATGCCACCTGTTTCCAGCGTAGGGCTGAGCAACTGCATCTGCCGAGGCCCGCTAGCTCAGTTGGTTAGAGCGTCGTGCTAATAACGCGAAGGTCGTGGGTTCGATCCCCCCACGGGCCACTACTCTTTTCCTACTACGAAAAGGCGGCGCCGATTTCAGCTGGCGAGTGTGGTGACCAAAAGATCATCACCCTGCGTGGAAGTTGATAGAGGATCCGAACCCGACTCGTCGGGGAGCGCTACAGCATTCACTCGGCAATGGCCATAATATCTTGAATACACTGGTTCTCAACCGATAAAGAGAAAATGAAAGAAAATGTCCGATTGCCGATGCGTAACAACTTTGGCCCTTGTCAGTACTTGGGCGGGTGAGCGCATGGGAACACAGGGCGCTATTGGCACTTTTACTTCCTATTTTTGTTTCTCCTTTCTTTTCGGAGCTACAGCCCGATTCGGTCAGGGAGACGCCACCGTGAAATGAAGGGGGCGTGCTGTGTGTCCCTCCTTACCTCTCTCAGTCGTTTCTCGTGCTTGTCGTTTTGATATAGGCCGATTTGAGAGCGTCAGCTCTCGCGTCAGCCGAGCAAAGTCGAGACAAGTCGAGACACACTAAGGGCTGGTATGCAGCGAGTAAGAGGGCGAAAAAACAATAATTTAAGAGCGCGTGGCAAAAGTACTCATACGCGAAATTAAAAGCCTGCTGCGGTGGCCGGGAATCGAACCCGGATCAACTGCTTGGAAGGCAACTATGCTGACCATTACACCACCACCGCACAAGCGAGCACCGCGCGTCCGCGCTGTGTCGGCTTCCCGCCAGTCGGCAGCGGCCGAAGGTGATCGTACCTGGCAGGCGCATTTCGAGGCAGGCTAGGGGAGCACATCCAGACGCATTCGGACAGCGTATCCGCGCACACTTCGCATCCTTTGGCAAGAGTTGGGCGCCGGCAACGCAAGAGTACGCAGAGGACCGCGTTCTGGCGGCATTTTTAAGCAGAGCAGTGCAGTGCAGGATTCAGCGTCTGCAGCATCTTTTCCACAGAATGCTACGGCGCTTGACGGCAGTCCCACTTTCCCTTGAGACATCTGCGCGGCAAGCAGCGTCAAGTTACCGCTGGCCCGAGCATCGGTGGTTCAGTGGTAGAATGCTCGCCTGCCACGCGGGCGGCCCGGGTTCGATTCCCGGCCGATGCATCATTT
>NW_025728838.1:0-57831 GCF_021461385.2 Schistocerca piceifrons | reverse complement strand
GCGCCCATGGCGAGGCGCGCATGGCAAAAGTCACAATTCATTGCTTTATGCCTCGTTGTTACAGCGGTAGGAGGAAAAGCAAAGCTGTAAGTAGTAATATTTATTTACTTATTTCGCAAGTAAATACCTGCTGCCTGTCATCGTACAGCAGGTCATACATTGTGTGACTTTACACGTTATATCGTACGAAATTCAGTATTATTACTAGTACTTTTTTCCTTGAAAATTTCACATAAGAACTGCAAGTAGTAATAACGGGAAGTAAACATTATCACGCTGAGTCGTTGAAGCCTTGAGGATAACAAAGTACAAAGTGTTTTGCTCCTTCGCAAACCCCAGAGCCGTCGATTTAGCTGTGGACGAAAGTAAATTAAATGCCCCGGGTGAGGATCGAACTCACGACCTTAAGATTATGAGACTTACGCGCTGCCTACTGCGCTACCGAGGCAGGTGATCGCCAGGCCTTCTGGAATCTCGGTAAGTACCAAATACCAGTGGTAGAGAGTCTGCACTTCCTGGCTCATTTTTTTCTGTTGCTACACGTGCATTCCCGGCGCGACAGGCAACTTGCGATGCTAGGCCGACGCCAGTATGTACAATAGCGCACAACAGTCCAAACGAGCAGTCGTGCGCGCTGCATGTTTGGTTATTCCCACACGGAAATCCCGCGGTTCATTCTCATGGCTCACGCAGTTCGAGTGCGAAAGACACGCAGCACCACTATCGGAGAAAAAACAAAATGATGCATCGGCCGGGAATCGAACCCGGGCCGCCCGCGTGGCAGGCGAGCATTCTACCACTGACCACCGATGCTCAGCTAGTTCACAGCTTCCTGGTGCTTTCCGCGGCAGACGTCTGAGGGGAAAGTGGGACTGCCGTCCAGCGCCGTCGCATCCTCTCGAGAGAATGCTACACACGCTGAATCCTGAACTGCACTGCACTGCTTAAAAATGACGCCCGAACGCGATCGCCTAAGTACTCTTGCGGCGCACGCACGCGACGACTCTTGCCAAAGGACGCGAAATGTGCGTAGAGACGCTGTCTGGATGCGCTCGCCTACCCCGTAATGCGCCTACAGCTACGACCACCTTGAGCCGCCGCCGACAGGCGGGAAGCAGACACAGCGCGGCGTGCGCGGACGGAAACCGTGCGGTGGTGGTGTAATGGTCAGCATAGTTGCCTTCCAAGCAGTTGATCCGGGTTCGATTCCCGGCCACCGCAGCCGGCTTTTACTTTTGCGTATGAGTACTTTTGCCACGCGTCTTTAAATTAATGTTTCTTTCCCCCTCTTACTCGCTTTCATGCCACCACTATAGTGTGTGCGTCGATTCCCCTTGAGTCTCGACTTGTCTCGACTTTGCTCAGCTGACGCGAGAGCTGACGCTCTCCAATCGGCCTATATCAAGAGGACAAGCACGCGAAACGACTGAGAGAGGTATGGCGAGGCGGCCACCACATTACTTATGCCTCAAGTAAATACCTGCTGCCTGTTATCATGTATTGTCTGATGTTACATGTTCTGTCAGACAAATTCAGTTTTATTACTAGTACATTTCTTTTTTTTTTTTTTTTTCTTTGTTGAAAATTTTACAACACGCTCCTTCATTTCACTGTGGCCGCACGGCGCGACTTGGCATACCGAGAGGCAAAACGTGGCGCCAGTGCCCTTGACCGAATAGCGCTGCAGCTCCGAAACCGAAGAGGAAAGAGTAATACGAATTGAAACCGTCGGCAGTGCCCTGTGTTCGCAGGCGGTCACCCGCCCAAGCACTGACAACGCCCAGCTTCGCGCAGTAGCGGTGATCGGACGAGAAACTTTGTGTTCACCGTGCTGTGACCAGTGAAGTGTTTTAGCGCGTCCCGACAAGTCGCGTTCTGGTCCCCTATCAGCTCCCACACAATGTGACGACTTCTTTGTTACCATACTTCCCCGCCGAAATCGGCGTTGCCTTTTTGAAAGAGTGAAATCGTAGTGGCCCGTGGGGGGATCGAACCCACGACCTTCGCGTTATTAGCACGACGCTCTAACCGACTGAGCTAACGGGCCTCGGGAATTGCTCTGCGTATTGCCATGTAACATTTCTATGGTAGCAGTCCAACAGTGGACCAGCGTCTCTTCTTCCTTTATTCCGCTGCTCGTAGTAATTTCATTGCGTGCCCGTTTCTCTCGACTGTTTTCAGCTGACGTTTATGAACCAGTAGCTATAATGCGAGGAGGACGTGAAACAGCCTTTCGCAGGGTCAAAACTTGTCGTGACTTTTGCCGAAAAATTCCGTTCCGGTACCGGGAATCGAACCCGGGCCTCCTGGGTGAAAGCCAGGTATCCTAGCCACTAGACCACACCGGACGCGCAAGTTTTACTCGGGGTTTACACCCGGTCCACTCGCTTTCCGTGTCGCACTTTCCCTGTTTGCGAGCATCTTTTCGCGCGCCCATGGCGAGGCGCGCATGGCAAAAGTCACAATTCATTGCTTTATGCCTCGTTGTTACAGCGGTAGGAGGAAAAGCAAAGCTGTAAGTAGTAATATTTATTTACTTATTTCGCAAGTAAATACCTGCTGCCTGTCATCGTACAGCAGGTCATACATTGTGTGACTTTACACGTTATATCGTACGAAATTCAGTATTATTACTAGTACTTTTTTCCTTGAAAATTTCACATAAGAACTGCAAGTAGTAATAACGGGAAGTAAACATTATCACGCTGAGTCGTTGAAGCCTTGAGGATAACAAAGTACAAAGTGTTTTGCTCCTTCGCAAACCCCAGAGCCGTCGATTTAGCTGTGGACGAAAGTAAATTAAATGCCCCGGGTGAGGATCGAACTCACGACCTTAAGATTATGAGACTTACGCGCTGCCTACTGCGCTACCGAGGCAGGTGATCGCCAGGCCTTCTGGAATCTCGGTAAGTACCAAATACCAGTGGTAGAGAGTCTGCACTTCCTGGCTCATTTTTTTCTGTTGCTACACGTGCATTCCCGGCGCGACAGGCAACTTGCGATGCTAGGCCGACGCCAGTATGTACAATAGCGCACAACAGTCCAAACGAGCAGTCGTGCGCGCTGCATGTTTGGTTATTCCCACACGGAAATCCCGCGGTTCATTCTCATGGCTCACGCAGTTCGAGTGCGAAAGACACGCAGCACCACTATCGGAGAAAAAACAAAATGATGCATCGGCCGGGAATCGAACCCGGGCCGCCCGCGTGGCAGGCGAGCATTCTACCACTGAACCACCGATGCTCAGCTAGTTCACAGCTTCCTGGTGCTTTCCGCGGCAGACGTCTGAGGGGAAAGTGGGACTGCCGTCCAGCGCCGTCGCATCCTCTCGAGAGAATGCTACACACGCTGAATCCTGAACTGCACTGCACTGCTTAAAAATGACGCCCGAACGCGATCGCCTAAGTACTCTTGCGGCGCACGCACGCGACGACTCTTGCCAAAGGACGCGAAATGTGCGTAGAGACGCTGTCTGGATGCGCTCGCCTACCCCGTAATGCGCCTACAGCTACGACCACCTTGAGCCGCCGCCGACAGGCGGGAAGCAGACACAGCGCGGCGTGCGCGGACGGAAACCGTGCGGTGGTGGTGTAATGGTCAGCATAGTTGCCTTCCAAGCAGTTGATCCGGGTTCGATTCCCGGCCACCGCAGCCGGCTTTTACTTTTGCGTATGAGTACTTTTGCCACGCGTCTTTAAATTAATGTTTCTTTCCCCCTCTTACTCGCTTTCATGCCACCCTATAGTGTGTGCGTCGATTCCCCTTGAGTCTCGACTTGTCTCGACTTTGCTCAGCTGACGCGAGAGCTGACGCTCTCCAATCGGCCTATATCAAGAGGACAAGCACGCGAAACGACTGAGAGAGGTATGGCGAGGCGGCCACCACATTACTTATGCCTCAAGTAAATACCTGCTGCCTGTTATCATGTATTGTCTGATGTTACATGTTCTGTCAGACAAATTCAGTTTTATTACTAGTACATTTCTTTTTTTTTTTTTTTTTCTTTGTTGAAAATTTTACAACACGCTCCTTCATTTCACTGTGGCCGCACGGCGCGACTTGGCATACCGAGAGGCAAAACGTGGCGCCAGTGCCCTTGACCGAATAGCGCTGCAGCTCCGAAACCGAAGAGGAAAGAGTAATACGAATTGAAACCGTCGGCAGTGCCCTGTGTTCGCAGGCGGTCACCCGCCCAAGCACTGACAACGCCCAGCTTCGCGCAGTAGCGGTGATCGGACGAGAAACTTTGTGTTCACCGTGCTGTGACCAGTGAAGTGTTTTAGCGCGTCCCGACAAGTCGCGTTCTGGTCCCCTATCAGCTCCCACACAATGTGACGACTTCTTTGTTACCATACTTCCCCGCCGAAATCGGCGTTGCCTTTTTGAAAGAGTGAAATCGTAGTGGCCCGTGGGGGGATCGAACCCACGACCTTCGCGTTATTAGCACGACGCTCTAACCGACTGAGCTAACGGGCCTCGGGAATTGCTCTGCGTATTGCCATGTAACATTTCTATGGTAGCAGTCCAACAGTGGACCAGCGTCTCTTCTTCCTTTATTCCGCTGCTCGTAGTAATTTCATTGCGTGCCCGTTTCTCTCGACTGTTTTCAGCTGACGTTTATGAACCAGTAGCTATAATGCGAGGAGGACGTGAAACAGCCTTTCGCAGGGTCAAAACTTGTCGTGACTTTTGCCGAAAAATTCCGTTCCGGTACCGGGAATCGAACCCGGGCCTCCTGGGTGAAAGCCAGGTATCCTAGCCACTAGACCACACCGGACGCGCAAGTTTTACTCGGGGTTTACACCCGGTCCACTCGCTTTCCGTGTCGCACTTTCCCTGTTTGCGAGCATCTTTTCGCGCGCCCATGGCGAGGCGCGCATGGCAAAAGTCACAATTCATTGCTTTATGCCTCGTTGTTACAGCGGTAGGAGGAAAAGCAAAGCTGTAAGTAGTAATATTTATTTACTTATTTCGCAAGTAAATACCTGCTGCCTGTCATCGTACAGCAGGTCATACATTGTGTGACTTTACACGTTATATCGTACGAAATTCAGTATTATTACTAGTACTTTTTTCCTTGAAAATTTCACATAAGAACTGCAAGTAGTAATAACGGGAAGTAAACATTATCACGCTGAGTCGTTGAAGCCTTGAGGATAACAAAGTACAAAGTGTTTTGCTCCTTCGCAAACCCCAGAGCCGTCGATTTAGCTGTGGACGAAAGTAAATTAAATGCCCCGGGTGAGGATCGAACTCACGACCTTAAGATTATGAGACTTACGCGCTGCCTACTGCGCTACCGAGGCAGGTGATCGCCAGGCCTTCTGGAATCTCGGTAAGTACCAAATACCAGTGGTAGAGAGTCTGCACTTCCTGGCTCATTTTTTTCTGTTGCTACACGTGCATTCCCGGCGCGACAGGCAACTTGCGATGCTAGGCCGACGCCAGTATGTACAATAGCGCACAACAGTCCAAACGAGCAGTCGTGCGCGCTGCATGTTTGGTTATTCCCACACGGAAATCCCGCGGTTCATTCTCATGGCTCACGCAGTTCGAGTGCGAAAGACACGCAGCACCACTATCGGAGAAAAAACAAAATGATGCATCGGCCGGGAATCGAACCCGGGCCGCCCGCGTGGCAGGCGAGCATTCTACCACTGAACCACCGATGCTCAGCTAGTTCACAGCTTCCTGGTGCTTTCCGCGGCAGACGTCTGAGGGGAAAGTGGGACTGCCGTCCAGCGCCGTCGCATCCTCTCGAGAGAATGCTACACACGCTGAATCCTGAACTGCACTGCACTGCTTAAAAATGACGCCCGAACGCGATCGCCTAAGTACTCTTGCGGCGCACGCACGCGACGACTCTTGCCAAAGGACGCGAAATGTGCGTAGAGACGCTGTCTGGATGCGCTCGCCTACCCCGTAATGCGCCTACAGCTACGACCACCTTGAGCCGCCGCCGACAGGCGGGAAGCAGACACAGCGCGGCGTGCGCGGACGGAAACCGTGCGGTGGTGGTGTAATGGTCAGCATAGTTGCCTTCCAAGCAGTTGATCCGGGTTCGATTCCCGGCCACCGCAGCCGGCTTTTACTTTTGCGTATGAGTACTTTTGCCACGCGTCTTTAAATTAATGTTTCTTTCCCCCTCTTACTCGCTTTCATGCCACCCTATAGTGTGTGCGTCGATTCCCCTTGAGTCTCGACTTGTCTCGACTTTGCTCAGCTGACGCGAGAGCTGACGCTCTCCAATCGGCCTATATCAAGAGGACAAGCACGCGAAACGACTGAGAGAGGTATGGCGAGGCGGCCACCACATTACTTATGCCTCAAGTAAATACCTGCTGCCTGTTATCATGTATTGTCTGATGTTACATGTTCTGTCAGACAAATTCAGTTTTATTACTAGTACATTTCTTTTTTTTTTTTTTTTTCTTTGTTGAAAATTTTACAACACGCTCCTTCATTTCACTGTGGCCGCACGGCGCGACTTGGCATACCGAGAGGCAAAACGTGGCGCCAGTGCCCTTGACCGAATAGCGCTGCAGCTCCGAAACCGAAGAGGAAAGAGTAATACGAATTGAAACCGTCGGCAGTGCCCTGTGTTCGCAGGCGGTCACCCGCCCAAGCACTGACAACGCCCAGCTTCGCGCAGTAGCGGTGATCGGACGAGAAACTTTGTGTTCACCGTGCTGTGACCAGTGAAGTGTTTTAGCGCGTCCCGACAAGTCGCGTTCTGGTCCCCTATCAGCTCCCACACAATGTGACGACTTCTTTGTTACCATACTTCCCCGCCGAAATCGGCGTTGCCTTTTTGAAAGAGTGAAATCGTAGTGGCCCGTGGGGGGATCGAACCCACGACCTTCGCGTTATTAGCACGACGCTCTAACCGACTGAGCTAACGGGCCTCGGGAATTGCTCTGCGTATTGCCATGTAACATTTCTATGGTAGCAGTCCAACAGTGGACCAGCGTCTCTTCTTCCTTTATTCCGCTGCTCGTAGTAATTTCATTGCGTGCCCGTTTCTCTCGACTGTTTTCAGCTGACGTTTATGAACCAGTAGCTATAATGCGAGGAGGACGTGAAACAGCCTTTCGCAGGGTCAAAACTTGTCGTGACTTTTGCCGAAAAATTCCGTTCCGGTACCGGGAATCGAACCCGGGCCTCCTGGGTGAAAGCCAGGTATCCTAGCCACTAGACCACACCGGACGCGCAAGTTTTACTCGGGGTTTACACCCGGTCCACTCGCTTTCCGTGTCGCACTTTCCCTGTTTGCGAGCATCTTTTCGCGCGCCCATGGCGAGGCGCGCATGGCAAAAGTCACAATTCATTGCTTTATGCCTCGTTGTTACAGCGGTAGGAGGAAAAGCAAAGCTGTAAGTAGTAATATTTATTTACTTATTTCGCAAGTAAATACCTGCTGCCTGTCATCGTACAGCAGGTCATACATTGTGTGACTTTACACGTTATATCGTACGAAATTCAGTATTATTACTAGTACTTTTTTCCTTGAAAATTTCACATAAGAACTGCAAGTAGTAATAACGGGAAGTAAACATTATCACGCTGAGTCGTTGAAGCCTTGAGGATAACAAAGTACAAAGTGTTTTGCTCCTTCGCAAACCCCAGAGCCGTCGATTTAGCTGTGGACGAAAGTAAATTAAATGCCCCGGGTGAGGATCGAACTCACGACCTTAAGATTATGAGACTTACGCGCTGCCTACTGCGCTACCGAGGCAGGTGATCGCCAGGCCTTCTGGAATCTCGGTAAGTACCAAATACCAGTGGTAGAGAGTCTGCACTTCCTGGCTCATTTTTTTCTGTTGCTACACGTGCATTCCCGGCGCGACAGGCAACTTGCGATGCTAGGCCGACGCCAGTATGTACAATAGCGCACAACAGTCCAAACGAGCAGTCGTGCGCGCTGCATGTTTGGTTATTCCCACACGGAAATCCCGCGGTTCATTCTCATGGCTCACGCAGTTCGAGTGCGAAAGACACGCAGCACCACTATCGGAGAAAAAACAAAATGATGCATCGGCCGGGAATCGAACCCGGGCCGCCCGCGTGGCAGGCGAGCATTCTACCACTGAACCACCGATGCTCAGCTAGTTCACAGCTTCCTGGTGCTTTCCGCGGCAGACGTCTGAGGGGAAAGTGGGACTGCCGTCCAGCGCCGTCGCATCCTCTCGAGAGAATGCTACACACGCTGAATCCTGAACTGCACTGCACTGCTTAAAAATGACGCCCGAACGCGATCGCCTAAGTACTCTTGCGGCGCACGCACGCGACGACTCTTGCCAAAGGACGCGAAATGTGCGTAGAGACGCTGTCTGGATGCGCTCGCCTACCCCGTAATGCGCCTACAGCTACGACCACCTTGAGCCGCCGCCGACAGGCGGGAAGCAGACACAGCGCGGCGTGCGCGGACGGAAACCGTGCGGTGGTGGTGTAATGGTCAGCATAGTTGCCTTCCAAGCAGTTGATCCGGGTTCGATTCCCGGCCACCGCAGCCGGCTTTTACTTTTGCGTATGAGTACTTTTGCCACGCGTCTTTAAATTAATGTTTCTTTCCCCCTCTTACTCGCTTTCATGCCACCCTATAGTGTGTGCGTCGATTCCCCTTGAGTCTCGACTTGTCTCGACTTTGCTCAGCTGACGCGAGAGCTGACGCTCTCCAATCGGCCTATATCAAGAGGACAAGCACGCGAAACGACTGAGAGAGGTATGGCGAGGCGGCCACCACATTACTTATGCCTCAAGTAAATACCTGCTGCCTGTTATCATGTATTGTCTGATGTTACATGTTCTGTCAGACAAATTCAGTTTTATTACTAGTACATTTCTTTTTTTTTTTTTTTTCTTTGTTGAAAATTTTACAACACGCTCCTTCATTTCACTGTGGCCGCACGGCGCGACTTGGCATACCGAGAGGCAAAACGTGGCGCCAGTGCCCTTGACCGAATAGCGCTGCAGCTCCGAAACCGAAGAGGAAAGAGTAATACGAATTGAAACCGTCGGCAGTGCCCTGTGTTCGCAGGCGGTCACCCGCCCAAGCACTGACAACGCCCAGCTTCGCGCAGTAGCGGTGATCGGACGAGAAACTTTGTGTTCACCGTGCTGTGACCAGTGAAGTGTTTTAGCGCGTCCCGACAAGTCGCGTTCTGGTCCCCTATCAGCTCCCACACAATGTGACGACTTCTTTGTTACCATACTTCCCCGCCGAAATCGGCGTTGCCTTTTTGAAAGAGTGAAATCGTAGTGGCCCGTGGGGGGATCGAACCCACGACCTTCGCGTTATTAGCACGACGCTCTAACCGACTGAGCTAACGGGCCTCGGGAATTGCTCTGCGTATTGCCATGTAACATTTCTATGGTAGCAGTCCAACAGTGGACCAGCGTCTCTTCTTCCTTTATTCCGCTGCTCGTAGTAATTTCATTGCGTGCCCGTTTCTCTCGACTGTTTTCAGCTGACGTTTATGAACCAGTAGCTATAATGCGAGGAGGACGTGAAACAGCCTTTCGCAGGGTCAAAACTTGTCGTGACTTTTGCCGAAAAATTCCGTTCCGGTACCGGGAATCGAACCCGGGCCTCCTGGGTGAAAGCCAGGTATCCTAGCCACTAGACCACACCGGACGCGCAAGTTTTACTCGGGGTTTACACCCGGTCCACTCGCTTTCCGTGTCGCACTTTCCCTGTTTGCGAGCATCTTTTCGCGCGCCCATGGCGAGGCGCGCATGGCAAAAGTCACAATTCATTGCTTTATGCCTCGTTGTTACAGCGGTAGGAGGAAAAGCAAAGCTGTAAGTAGTAATATTTATTTACTTATTTCGCAAGTAAATACCTGCTGCCTGTCATCGTACAGCAGGTCATACATTGTGTGACTTTACACGTTATATCGTACGAAATTCAGTATTATTACTAGTACTTTTTTCCTTGAAAATTTCACATAAGAACTGCAAGTAGTAATAACGGGAAGTAAACATTATCACGCTGAGTCGTTGAAGCCTTGAGGATAACAAAGTACAAAGTGTTTTGCTCCTTCGCAAACCCCAGAGCCGTCGATTTAGCTGTGGACGAAAGTAAATTAAATGCCCCGGGTGAGGATCGAACTCACGACCTTAAGATTATGAGACTTACGCGCTGCCTACTGCGCTACCGAGGCAGGTGATCGCCAGGCCTTCTGGAATCTCGGTAAGTACCAAATACCAGTGGTAGAGAGTCTGCACTTCCTGGCTCATTTTTTTCTGTTGCTACACGTGCATTCCCGGCGCGACAGGCAACTTGCGATGCTAGGCCGACGCCAGTATGTACAATAGCGCACAACAGTCCAAACGAGCAGTCGTGCGCGCTGCATGTTTGGTTATTCCCACACGGAAATCCCGCGGTTCATTCTCATGGCTCACGCAGTTCGAGTGCGAAAGACACGCAGCACCACTATCGGAGAAAAAACAAAATGATGCATCGGCCGGGAATCGAACCCGGGCCGCCCGCGTGGCAGGCGAGCATTCTACCACTGAACCACCGATGCTCAGCTAGTTCACAGCTTCCTGGTGCTTTCCGCGGCAGACGTCTGAGGGGAAAGTGGGACTGCCGTCCAGCGCCGTCGCATCCTCTCGAGAGAATGCTACACACGCTGAATCCTGAACTGCACTGCACTGCTTAAAAATGACGCCCGAACGCGATCGCCTAAGTACTCTTGCGGCGCACGCACGCGACGACTCTTGCCAAAGGACGCGAAATGTGCGTAGAGACGCTGTCTGGATGCGCTCGCCTACCCCGTAATGCGCCTACAGCTACGACCACCTTGAGCCGCCGCCGACAGGCGGGAAGCAGACACAGCGCGGCGTGCGCGGACGGAAACCGTGCGGTGGTGGTGTAATGGTCAGCATAGTTGCCTTCCAAGCAGTTGATCCGGGTTCGATTCCCGGCCACCGCAGCCGGCTTTTACTTTTGCGTATGAGTACTTTTGCCACGCGTCTTTAAATTAATGTTTCTTTCCCCCTCTTACTCGCTTTCATGCCACCCTATAGTGTGTGCGTCGATTCCCCTTGAGTCTCGACTTGTCTCGACTTTGCTCAGCTGACGCGAGAGCTGACGCTCTCCAATCGGCCTATATCAAGAGGACAAGCACGCGAAACGACTGAGAGAGGTATGGCGAGGCGGCCACCACATTACTTATGCCTCAAGTAAATACCTGCTGCCTGTTATCATGTATTGTCTGATGTTACATGTTCTGTCAGACAAATTCAGTTTTATTACTAGTACATTTCTTTTTTTTTTTTTTTTTCTTTGTTGAAAATTTTACAACACGCTCCTTCATTTCACTGTGGCCGCACGGCGCGACTTGGCATACCGAGAGGCAAAACGTGGCGCCAGTGCCCTTGACCGAATAGCGCTGCAGCTCCGAAACCGAAGAGGAAAGAGTAATACGAATTGAAACCGTCGGCAGTGCCCTGTGTTCGCAGGCGGTCACCCGCCCAAGCACTGACAACGCCCAGCTTCGCGCAGTAGCGGTGATCGGACGAGAAACTTTGTGTTCACCGTGCTGTGACCAGTGAAGTGTTTTAGCGCGTCCCGACAAGTCGCGTTCTGGTCCCCTATCAGCTCCCACACAATGTGACGACTTCTTTGTTACCATACTTCCCCGCCGAAATCGGCGTTGCCTTTTTGAAAGAGTGAAATCGTAGTGGCCCGTGGGGGGATCGAACCCACGACCTTCGCGTTATTAGCACGACGCTCTAACCGACTGAGCTAACGGGCCTCGGGAATTGCTCTGCGTATTGCCATGTAACATTTCTATGGTAGCAGTCCAACAGTGGACCAGCGTCTCTTCTTCCTTTATTCCGCTGCTCGTAGTAATTTCATTGCGTGCCCGTTTCTCTCGACTGTTTTCAGCTGACGTTTATGAACCAGTAGCTATAATGCGAGGAGGACGTGAAACAGCCTTTCGCAGGGTCAAAACTTGTCGTGACTTTTGCCGAAAAATTCCGTTCCGGTACCGGGAATCGAACCCGGGCCTCCTGGGTGAAAGCCAGGTATCCTAGCCACTAGACCACACCGGACGCGCAAGTTTTACTCGGGGTTTACACCCGGTCCACTCGCTTTCCGTGTCGCACTTTCCCTGTTTGCGAGCATCTTTTCGCGCGCCCATGGCGAGGCGCGCATGGCAAAAGTCACAATTCATTGCTTTATGCCTCGTTGTTACAGCGGTAGGAGGAAAAGCAAAGCTGTAAGTAGTAATATTTATTTACTTATTTCGCAAGTAAATACCTGCTGCCTGTCATCGTACAGCAGGTCATACATTGTGTGACTTTACACGTTATATCGTACGAAATTCAGTATTATTACTAGTACTTTTTTCCTTGAAAATTTCACATAAGAACTGCAAGTAGTAATAACGGGAAGTAAACATTATCACGCTGAGTCGTTGAAGCCTTGAGGATAACAAAGTACAAAGTGTTTTGCTCCTTCGCAAACCCCAGAGCCGTCGATTTAGCTGTGGACGAAAGTAAATTAAATGCCCCGGGTGAGGATCGAACTCACGACCTTAAGATTATGAGACTTACGCGCTGCCTACTGCGCTACCGAGGCAGGTGATCGCCAGGCCTTCTGGAATCTCGGTAAGTACCAAATACCAGTGGTAGAGAGTCTGCACTTCCTGGCTCATTTTTTTCTGTTGCTACACGTGCATTCCCGGCGCGACAGGCAACTTGCGATGCTAGGCCGACGCCAGTATGTACAATAGCGCACAACAGTCCAAACGAGCAGTCGTGCGCGCTGCATGTTTGGTTATTCCCACACGGAAATCCCGCGGTTCATTCTCATGGCTCACGCAGTTCGAGTGCGAAAGACACGCAGCACCACTATCGGAGAAAAAACAAAATGATGCATCGGCCGGGAATCGAACCCGGGCCGCCCGCGTGGCAGGCGAGCATTCTACCACTGAACCACCGATGCTCAGCTAGTTCACAGCTTCCTGGTGCTTTCCGCGGCAGACGTCTGAGGGGAAAGTGGGACTGCCGTCCAGCGCCGTCGCATCCTCTCGAGAGAATGCTACACACGCTGAATCCTGAACTGCACTGCACTGCTTAAAAATGACGCCCGAACGCGATCGCCTAAGTACTCTTGCGGCGCACGCACGCGACGACTCTTGCCAAAGGACGCGAAATGTGCGTAGAGACGCTGTCTGGATGCGCTCGCCTACCCCGTAATGCGCCTACAGCTACGACCACCTTGAGCCGCCGCCGACAGGCGGGAAGCAGACACAGCGCGGCGTGCGCGGACGGAAACCGTGCGGTGGTGGTGTAATGGTCAGCATAGTTGCCTTCCAAGCAGTTGATCCGGGTTCGATTCCCGGCCACCGCAGCCGGCTTTTACTTTTGCGTATGAGTACTTTTGCCACGCGTCTTTAAATTAATGTTTCTTTCCCCCTCTTACTCGCTTTCATGCCACCCTATAGTGTGTGCGTCGATTCCCCTTGAGTCTCGACTTGTCTCGACTTTGCTCAGCTGACGCGAGAGCTGACGCTCTCCAATCGGCCTATATCAAGAGGACAAGCACGCGAAACGACTGAGAGAGGTATGGCGAGGCGGCCACCACATTACTTATGCCTCAAGTAAATACCTGCTGCCTGTTATCATGTATTGTCTGATGTTACATGTTCTGTCAGACAAATTCAGTTTTATTACTAGTACATTTCTTTTTTTTTTTTTTTTTCTTTGTTGAAAATTTTACAACACGCTCCTTCATTTCACTGTGGCCGCACGGCGCGACTTGGCATACCGAGAGGCAAAACGTGGCGCCAGTGCCCTTGACCGAATAGCGCTGCAGCTCCGAAACCGAAGAGGAAAGAGTAATACGAATTGAAACCGTCGGCAGTGCCCTGTGTTCGCAGGCGGTCACCCGCCCAAGCACTGACAACGCCCAGCTTCGCGCAGTAGCGGTGATCGGACGAGAAACTTTGTGTTCACCGTGCTGTGACCAGTGAAGTGTTTTAGCGCGTCCCGACAAGTCGCGTTCTGGTCCCCTATCAGCTCCCACACAATGTGACGACTTCTTTGTTACCATACTTCCCCGCCGAAATCGGCGTTGCCTTTTTGAAAGAGTGAAATCGTAGTGGCCCGTGGGGGGATCGAACCCACGACCTTCGCGTTATTAGCACGACGCTCTAACCGACTGAGCTAACGGGCCTCGGGAATTGCTCTGCGTATTGCCATGTAACATTTCTATGGTAGCAGTCCAACAGTGGACCAGCGTCTCTTCTTCCTTTATTCCGCTGCTCGTAGTAATTTCATTGCGTGCCCGTTTCTCTCGACTGTTTTCAGCTGACGTTTATGAACCAGTAGCTATAATGCGAGGAGGACGTGAAACAGCCTTTCGCAGGGTCAAAACTTGTCGTGACTTTTGCCGAAAAATTCCGTTCCGGTACCGGGAATCGAACCCGGGCCTCCTGGGTGAAAGCCAGGTATCCTAGCCACTAGACCACACCGGACGCGCAAGTTTTACTCGGGGTTTACACCCGGTCCACTCGCTTTCCGTGTCGCACTTTCCCTGTTTGCGAGCATCTTTTCGCGCGCCCATGGCGAGGCGCGCATGGCAAAAGTCACAATTCATTGCTTTATGCCTCGTTGTTACAGCGGTAGGAGGAAAAGCAAAGCTGTAAGTAGTAATATTTATTTACTTATTTCGCAAGTAAATACCTGCTGCCTGTCATCGTACAGCAGGTCATACATTGTGTGACTTTACACGTTATATCGTACGAAATTCAGTATTATTACTAGTACTTTTTTCCTTGAAAATTTCACATAAGAACTGCAAGTAGTAATAACGGGAAGTAAACATTATCACGCTGAGTCGTTGAAGCCTTGAGGATAACAAAGTACAAAGTGTTTTGCTCCTTCGCAAACCCCAGAGCCGTCGATTTAGCTGTGGACGAAAGTAAATTAAATGCCCCGGGTGAGGATCGAACTCACGACCTTAAGATTATGAGACTTACGCGCTGCCTACTGCGCTACCGAGGCAGGTGATCGCCAGGCCTTCTGGAATCTCGGTAAGTACCAAATACCAGTGGTAGAGAGTCTGCACTTCCTGGCTCATTTTTTTCTGTTGCTACACGTGCATTCCCGGCGCGACAGGCAACTTGCGATGCTAGGCCGACGCCAGTATGTACAATAGCGCACAACAGTCCAAACGAGCAGTCGTGCGCGCTGCATGTTTGGTTATTCCCACACGGAAATCCCGCGGTTCATTCTCATGGCTCACGCAGTTCGAGTGCGAAAGACACGCAGCACCACTATCGGAGAAAAAACAAAATGATGCATCGGCCGGGAATCGAACCCGGGCCGCCCGCGTGGCAGGCGAGCATTCTACCACTGAACCACCGATGCTCAGCTAGTTCACAGCTTCCTGGTGCTTTCCGCGGCAGACGTCTGAGGGGAAAGTGGGACTGCCGTCCAGCGCCGTCGCATCCTCTCGAGAGAATGCTACACACGCTGAATCCTGAACTGCACTGCACTGCTTAAAAATGACGCCCGAACGCGATCGCCTAAGTACTCTTGCGGCGCACGCACGCGACGACTCTTGCCAAAGGACGCGAAATGTGCGTAGAGACGCTGTCTGGATGCGCTCGCCTACCCCGTAATGCGCCTACAGCTACGACCACCTTGAGCCGCCGCCGACAGGCGGGAAGCAGACACAGCGCGGCGTGCGCGGACGGAAACCGTGCGGTGGTGGTGTAATGGTCAGCATAGTTGCCTTCCAAGCAGTTGATCCGGGTTCGATTCCCGGCCACCGCAGCCGGCTTTTACTTTTGCGTATGAGTACTTTTGCCACGCGTCTTTAAATTAATGTTTCTTTCCCCCTCTTACTCGCTTTCATGCCACCCTATAGTGTGTGCGTCGATTCCCCTTGAGTCTCGACTTGTCTCGACTTTGCTCAGCTGACGCGAGAGCTGACGCTCTCCAATCGGCCTATATCAAGAGGACAAGCACGCGAAACGACTGAGAGAGGTATGGCGAGGCGGCCACCACATTACTTATGCCTCAAGTAAATACCTGCTGCCTGTTATCATGTATTGTCTGATGTTACATGTTCTGTCAGACAAATTCAGTTTTATTACTAGTACATTTCTTTTTTTTTTTTTTTTTCTTTGTTGAAAATTTTACAACACGCTCCTTCATTTCACTGTGGCCGCACGGCGCGACTTGGCATACCGAGAGGCAAAACGTGGCGCCAGTGCCCTTGACCGAATAGCGCTGCAGCTCCGAAACCGAAGAGGAAAGAGTAATACGAATTGAAACCGTCGGCAGTGCCCTGTGTTCGCAGGCGGTCACCCGCCCAAGCACTGACAACGCCCAGCTTCGCGCAGTAGCGGTGATCGGACGAGAAACTTTGTGTTCACCGTGCTGTGACCAGTGAAGTGTTTTAGCGCGTCCCGACAAGTCGCGTTCTGGTCCCCTATCAGCTCCCACACAATGTGACGACTTCTTTGTTACCATACTTCCCCGCCGAAATCGGCGTTGCCTTTTTGAAAGAGTGAAATCGTAGTGGCCCGTGGGGGGATCGAACCCACGACCTTCGCGTTATTAGCACGACGCTCTAACCGACTGAGCTAACGGGCCTCGGGAATTGCTCTGCGTATTGCCATGTAACATTTCTATGGTAGCAGTCCAACAGTGGACCAGCGTCTCTTCTTCCTTTATTCCGCTGCTCGTAGTAATTTCATTGCGTGCCCGTTTCTCTCGACTGTTTTCAGCTGACGTTTATGAACCAGTAGCTATAATGCGAGGAGGACGTGAAACAGCCTTTCGCAGGGTCAAAACTTGTCGTGACTTTTGCCGAAAAATTCCGTTCCGGTACCGGGAATCGAACCCGGGCCTCCTGGGTGAAAGCCAGGTATCCTAGCCACTAGACCACACCGGACGCGCAAGTTTTACTCGGGGTTTACACCCGGTCCACTCGCTTTCCGTGTCGCACTTTCCCTGTTTGCGAGCATCTTTTCGCGCGCCCATGGCGAGGCGCGCATGGCAAAAGTCACAATTCATTGCTTTATGCCTCGTTGTTACAGCGGTAGGAGGAAAAGCAAAGCTGTAAGTAGTAATATTTATTTACTTATTTCGCAAGTAAATACCTGCTGCCTGTCATCGTACAGCAGGTCATACATTGTGTGACTTTACACGTTATATCGTACGAAATTCAGTATTATTACTAGTACTTTTTTCCTTGAAAATTTCACATAAGAACTGCAAGTAGTAATAACGGGAAGTAAACATTATCACGCTGAGTCGTTGAAGCCTTGAGGATAACAAAGTACAAAGTGTTTTGCTCCTTCGCAAACCCCAGAGCCGTCGATTTAGCTGTGGACGAAAGTAAATTAAATGCCCCGGGTGAGGATCGAACTCACGACCTTAAGATTATGAGACTTACGCGCTGCCTACTGCGCTACCGAGGCAGGTGATCGCCAGGCCTTCTGGAATCTCGGTAAGTACCAAATACCAGTGGTAGAGAGTCTGCACTTCCTGGCTCATTTTTTTCTGTTGCTACACGTGCATTCCCGGCGCGACAGGCAACTTGCGATGCTAGGCCGACGCCAGTATGTACAATAGCGCACAACAGTCCAAACGAGCAGTCGTGCGCGCTGCATGTTTGGTTATTCCCACACGGAAATCCCGCGGTTCATTCTCATGGCTCACGCAGTTCGAGTGCGAAAGACACGCAGCACCACTATCGGAGAAAAAACAAAATGATGCATCGGCCGGGAATCGAACCCGGGCCGCCCGCGTGGCAGGCGAGCATTCTACCACTGAACCACCGATGCTCAGCTAGTTCACAGCTTCCTGGTGCTTTCCGCGGCAGACGTCTGAGGGGAAAGTGGGACTGCCGTCCAGCGCCGTCGCATCCTCTCGAGAGAATGCTACACACGCTGAATCCTGAACTGCACTGCACTGCTTAAAAATGACGCCCGAACGCGATCGCCTAAGTACTCTTGCGGCGCACGCACGCGACGACTCTTGCCAAAGGACGCGAAATGTGCGTAGAGACGCTGTCTGGATGCGCTCGCCTACCCCGTAATGCGCCTACAGCTACGACCACCTTGAGCCGCCGCCGACAGGCGGGAAGCAGACACAGCGCGGCGTGCGCGGACGGAAACCGTGCGGTGGTGGTGTAATGGTCAGCATAGTTGCCTTCCAAGCAGTTGATCCGGGTTCGATTCCCGGCCACCGCAGCCGGCTTTTACTTTTGCGTATGAGTACTTTTGCCACGCGTCTTTAAATTAATGTTTCTTTCCCCCTCTTACTCGCTTTCATGCCACCCTATAGTGTGTGCGTCGATTCCCCTTGAGTCTCGACTTGTCTCGACTTTGCTCAGCTGACGCGAGAGCTGACGCTCTCCAATCGGCCTATATCAAGAGGACAAGCACGCGAAACGACTGAGAGAGGTATGGCGAGGCGGCCACCACATTACTTATGCCTCAAGTAAATACCTGCTGCCTGTTATCATGTATTGTCTGATGTTACATGTTCTGTCAGACAAATTCAGTTTTATTACTAGTACATTTCTTTTTTTTTTTTTTTTTCTTTGTTGAAAATTTTACAACACGCTCCTTCATTTCACTGTGGCCGCACGGCGCGACTTGGCATACCGAGAGGCAAAACGTGGCGCCAGTGCCCTTGACCGAATAGCGCTGCAGCTCCGAAACCGAAGAGGAAAGAGTAATACGAATTGAAACCGTCGGCAGTGCCCTGTGTTCGCAGGCGGTCACCCGCCCAAGCACTGACAACGCCCAGCTTCGCGCAGTAGCGGTGATCGGACGAGAAACTTTGTGTTCACCGTGCTGTGACCAGTGAAGTGTTTTAGCGCGTCCCGACAAGTCGCGTTCTGGTCCCCTATCAGCTCCCACACAATGTGACGACTTCTTTGTTACCATACTTCCCCGCCGAAATCGGCGTTGCCTTTTTGAAAGAGTGAAATCGTAGTGGCCCGTGGGGGGATCGAACCCACGACCTTCGCGTTATTAGCACGACGCTCTAACCGACTGAGCTAACGGGCCTCGGGAATTGCTCTGCGTATTGCCATGTAACATTTCTATGGTAGCAGTCCAACAGTGGACCAGCGTCTCTTCTTCCTTTATTCCGCTGCTCGTAGTAATTTCATTGCGTGCCCGTTTCTCTCGACTGTTTTCAGCTGACGTTTATGAACCAGTAGCTATAATGCGAGGAGGACGTGAAACAGCCTTTCGCAGGGTCAAAACTTGTCGTGACTTTTGCCGAAAAATTCCGTTCCGGTACCGGGAATCGAACCCGGGCCTCCTGGGTGAAAGCCAGGTATCCTAGCCACTAGACCACACCGGACGCGCAAGTTTTACTCGGGGTTTACACCCGGTCCACTCGCTTTCCGTGTCGCACTTTCCCTGTTTGCGAGCATCTTTTCGCGCGCCCATGGCGAGGCGCGCATGGCAAAAGTCACAATTCATTGCTTTATGCCTCGTTGTTACAGCGGTAGGAGGAAAAGCAAAGCTGTAAGTAGTAATATTTATTTACTTATTTCGCAAGTAAATACCTGCTGCCTGTCATCGTACAGCAGGTCATACATTGTGTGACTTTACACGTTATATCGTACGAAATTCAGTATTATTACTAGTACTTTTTTCCTTGAAAATTTCACATAAGAACTGCAAGTAGTAATAACGGGAAGTAAACATTATCACGCTGAGTCGTTGAAGCCTTGAGGATAACAAAGTACAAAGTTTTTTGCTCCTTCGCAAACCCCAGAGCCGTCGATTTAGCTGTGGACGAAAGTAAATTAAATGCCCCGGGTGAGGATCGAACTCACGACCTTAAGATTATGAGACTTACGCGCTGCCTACTGCGCTACCGAGGCAGGTGATCGCCAGGCCTTCTGGAATCTCGGTAAGTACCAAATACCAGTGGTAGAGAGTCTGCACTTCCTGGCTCATTTTTTTCTGTTGCTACACGTGCATTCCCGGCGCGACAGGCAACTTGCGATGCTAGGCCGACGCCAGTATGTACAATAGCGCACAACAGTCCAAACGAGCAGTCGTGCGCGCTGCATGTTTGGTTATTCCCACACGGAAATCCCGCGGTTCATTCTCATGGCTCACGCAGTTCGAGTGCGAAAGACACGCAGCACCACTATCGGAGAAAAAACAAAATGATGCATCGGCCGGGAATCGAACCCGGGCCGCCCGCGTGGCAGGCGAGCATTCTACCACTGAACCACCGATGCTCAGCTAGTTCACAGCTTCCTGGTGCTTTCCGCGGCAGACGTCTGAGGGGAAAGTGGGACTGCCGTCCAGCGCCGTCGCATCCTCTCGAGAGAATGCTACACACGCTGAATCCTGAACTGCACTGCACTGCTTAAAAATGACGCCCGAACGCGATCGCCTAAGTACTCTTGCGGCGCACGCACGCGACGACTCTTGCCAAAGGACGCGAAATGTGCGTAGAGACGCTGTCTGGATGCGCTCGCCTACCCCGTAATGCGCCTACAGCTACGACCACCTTGAGCCGCCGCCGACAGGCGGGAAGCAGACACAGCGCGGCGTGCGCGGACGGAAACCGTGCGGTGGTGGTGTAATGGTCAGCATAGTTGCCTTCCAAGCAGTTGATCCGGGTTCGATTCCCGGCCACCGCAGCCGGCTTTTACTTTTGCGTATGAGTACTTTTGCCACGCGTCTTTAAATTAATGTTTCTTTCCCCCTCTTACTCGCTTTCATGCCACCCTATAGTGTGTGCGTCGATTCCCCTTGAGTCTCGACTTGTCTCGACTTTGCTCAGCTGACGCGAGAGCTGACGCTCTCCAATCGGCCTATATCAAGAGGACAAGCACGCGAAACGACTGAGAGAGGTATGGCGAGGCGGCCACCACATTACTTATGCCTCAAGTAAATACCTGCTGCCTGTTATCATGTATTGTCTGATGTTACATGTTCTGTCAGACAAATTCAGTTTTATTACTAGTACATTTCTTTTTTTTTTTTTTTTCTTTGTTGAAAATTTTACAACACGCTCCTTCATTTCACTGTGGCCGCACGGCGCGACTTGGCATACCGAGAGGCAAAACGTGGCGCCAGTGCCCTTGACCGAATAGCGCTGCAGCTCCGAAACCGAAGAGGAAAGAGTAATACGAATTGAAACCGTCGGCAGTGCCCTGTGTTCGCAGGCGGTCACCCGCCCAAGCACTGACAACGCCCAGCTTCGCGCAGTAGCGGTGATCGGACGAGAAACTTTGTGTTCACCGTGCTGTGACCAGTGAAGTGTTTTAGCGCGTCCCGACAAGTCGCGTTCTGGTCCCCTATCAGCTCCCACACAATGTGACGACTTCTTTGTTACCATACTTCCCCGCCGAAATCGGCGTTGCCTTTTTGAAAGAGTGAAATCGTAGTGGCCCGTGGGGGGATCGAACCCACGACCTTCGCGTTATTAGCACGACGCTCTAACCGACTGAGCTAACGGGCCTCGGGAATTGCTCTGCGTATTGCCATGTAACATTTCTATGGTAGCAGTCCAACAGTGGACCAGCGTCTCTTCTTCCTTTATTCCGCTGCTCGTAGTAATTTCATTGCGTGCCCGTTTCTCTCGACTGTTTTCAGCTGACGTTTATGAACCAGTAGCTATAATGCGAGGAGGACGTGAAACAGCCTTTCGCAGGGTCAAAACTTGTCGTGACTTTTGCCGAAAAATTCCGTTCCGGTACCGGGAATCGAACCCGGGCCTCCTGGGTGAAAGCCAGGTATCCTAGCCACTAGACCACACCGGACGCGCAAGTTTTACTCGGGGTTTACACCCGGTCCACTCGCTTTCCGTGTCGCACTTTCCCTGTTTGCGAGCATCTTTTCGCGCGCCCATGGCGAGGCGCGCATGGCAAAAGTCACAATTCATTGCTTTATGCCTCGTTGTTACAGCGGTAGGAGGAAAAGCAAAGCTGTAAGTAGTAATATTTATTTACTTATTTCGCAAGTAAATACCTGCTGCCTGTCATCGTACAGCAGGTCATACATTGTGTGACTTTACACGTTATATCGTACGAAATTCAGTATTATTACTAGTACTTTTTTCCTTGAAAATTTCACATAAGAACTGCAAGTAGTAATAACGGGAAGTAAACATTATCACGCTGAGTCGTTGAAGCCTTGAGGATAACAAAGTACAAAGTGTTTTGCTCCTTCGCAAACCCCAGAGCCGTCGATTTAGCTGTGGACGAAAGTAAATTAAATGCCCCGGGTGAGGATCGAACTCACGACCTTAAGATTATGAGACTTACGCGCTGCCTACTGCGCTACCGAGGCAGGTGATCGCCAGGCCTTCTGGAATCTCGGTAAGTACCAAATACCAGTGGTAGAGAGTCTGCACTTCCTGGCTCATTTTTTTCTGTTGCTACACGTGCATTCCCGGCGCGACAGGCAACTTGCGATGCTAGGCCGACGCCAGTATGTACAATAGCGCACAACAGTCCAAACGAGCAGTCGTGCGCGCTGCATGTTTGGTTATTCCCACACGGAAATCCCGCGGTTCATTCTCATGGCTCACGCAGTTCGAGTGCGAAAGACACGCAGCACCACTATCGGAGAAAAAACAAAATGATGCATCGGCCGGGAATCGAACCCGGGCCGCCCGCGTGGCAGGCGAGCATTCTACCACTGAACCACCGATGCTCAGCTAGTTCACAGCTTCCTGGTGCTTTCCGCGGCAGACGTCTGAGGGGAAAGTGGGACTGCCGTCCAGCGCCGTCGCATCCTCTCGAGAGAATGCTACACACGCTGAATCCTGAACTGCACTGCACTGCTTAAAAATGACGCCCGAACGCGATCGCCTAAGTACTCTTGCGGCGCACGCACGCGACGACTCTTGCCAAAGGACGCGAAATGTGCGTAGAGACGCTGTCTGGATGCGCTCGCCTACCCCGTAATGCGCCTACAGCTACGACCACCTTGAGCCGCCGCCGACAGGCGGGAAGCAGACACAGCGCGGCGTGCGCGGACGGAAACCGTGCGGTGGTGGTGTAATGGTCAGCATAGTTGCCTTCCAAGCAGTTGATCCGGGTTCGATTCCCGGCCACCGCAGCCGGCTTTTACTTTTGCGTATGAGTACTTTTGCCACGCGTCTTTAAATTAATGTTTCTTTCCCCCTCTTACTCGCTTTCATGCCACCCTATAGTGTGTGCGTCGATTCCCCTTGAGTCTCGACTTGTCTCGACTTTGCTCAGCTGACGCGAGAGCTGACGCTCTCCAATCGGCCTATATCAAGAGGACAAGCACGCGAAACGACTGAGAGAGGTATGGCGAGGCGGCCACCACATTACTTATGCCTCAAGTAAATACCTGCTGCCTGTTATCATGTATTGTCTGATGTTACATGTTCTGTCAGACAAATTCAGTTTTATTACTAGTACATTTCTTTTTTTTTTTTTTTTCTTTGTTGAAAATTTTACAACACGCTCCTTCATTTCACTGTGGCCGCACGGCGCGACTTGGCATACCGAGAGGCAAAACGTGGCGCCAGTGCCCTTGACCGAATAGCGCTGCAGCTCCGAAACCGAAGAGGAAAGAGTAATACGAATTGAAACCGTCGGCAGTGCCCTGTGTTCGCAGGCGGTCACCCGCCCAAGCACTGACAACGCCCAGCTTCGCGCAGTAGCGGTGATCGGACGAGAAACTTTGTGTTCACCGTGCTGTGACCAGTGAAGTGTTTTAGCGCGTCCCGACAAGTCGCGTTCTGGTCCCCTATCAGCTCCCACACAATGTGACGACTTCTTTGTTACCATACTTCCCCGCCGAAATCGGCGTTGCCTTTTTGAAAGAGTGAAATCGTAGTGGCCCGTGGGGGGATCGAACCCACGACCTTCGCGTTATTAGCACGACGCTCTAACCGACTGAGCTAACGGGCCTCGGGAATTGCTCTGCGTATTGCCATGTAACATTTCTATGGTAGCAGTCCAACAGTGGACCAGCGTCTCTTCTTCCTTTATTCCGCTGCTCGTAGTAATTTCATTGCGTGCCCGTTTCTCTCGACTGTTTTCAGCTGACGTTTATGAACCAGTAGCTATAATGCGAGGAGGACGTGAAACAGCCTTTCGCAGGGTCAAAACTTGTCGTGACTTTTGCCGAAAAATTCCGTTCCGGTACCGGGAATCGAACCCGGGCCTCCTGGGTGAAAGCCAGGTATCCTAGCCACTAGACCACACCGGACGCGCAAGTTTTACTCGGGGTTTACACCCGGTCCACTCGCTTTCCGTGTCGCACTTTCCCTGTTTGCGAGCATCTTTTCGCGCGCCCATGGCGAGGCGCGCATGGCAAAAGTCACAATTCATTGCTTTATGCCTCGTTGTTACAGCGGTAGGAGGAAAAGCAAAGCTGTAAGTAGTAATATTTATTTACTTATTTCGCAAGTAAATACCTGCTGCCTGTCATCGTACAGCAGGTCATACATTGTGTGACTTTACACGTTATATCGTACGAAATTCAGTATTATTACTAGTACTTTTTTCCTTGAAAATTTCACATAAGAACTGCAAGTAGTAATAACGGGAAGTAAACATTATCACGCTGAGTCGTTGAAGCCTTGAGGATAACAAAGTACAAAGTGTTTTGCTCCTTCGCAAACCCCAGAGCCGTCGATTTAGCTGTGGACGAAAGTAAATTAAATGCCCCGGGTGAGGATCGAACTCACGACCTTAAGATTATGAGACTTACGCGCTGCCTACTGCGCTACCGAGGCAGGTGATCGCCAGGCCTTCTGGAATCTCGGTAAGTACCAAATACCAGTGGTAGAGAGTCTGCACTTCCTGGCTCATTTTTTTCTGTTGCTACACGTGCATTCCCGGCGCGACAGGCAACTTGCGATGCTAGGCCGACGCCAGTATGTACAATAGCGCACAACAGTCCAAACGAGCAGTCGTGCGCGCTGCATGTTTGGTTATTCCCACACGGAAATCCCGCGGTTCATTCTCATGGCTCACGCAGTTCGAGTGCGAAAGACACGCAGCACCACTATCGGAGAAAAAACAAAATGATGCATCGGCCGGGAATCGAACCCGGGCCGCCCGCGTGGCAGGCGAGCATTCTACCACTGAACCACCGATGCTCAGCTAGTTCACAGCTTCCTGGTGCTTTCCGCGGCAGACGTCTGAGGGGAAAGTGGGACTGCCGTCCAGCGCCGTCGCATCCTCTCGAGAGAATGCTACACACGCTGAATCCTGAACTGCACTGCACTGCTTAAAAATGACGCCCGAACGCGATCGCCTAAGTACTCTTGCGGCGCACGCACGCGACGACTCTTGCCAAAGGACGCGAAATGTGCGTAGAGACGCTGTCTGGATGCGCTCGCCTACCCCGTAATGCGCCTACAGCTACGACCACCTTGAGCCGCCGCCGACAGGCGGGAAGCAGACACAGCGCGGCGTGCGCGGACGGAAACCGTGCGGTGGTGGTGTAATGGTCAGCATAGTTGCCTTCCAAGCAGTTGATCCGGGTTCGATTCCCGGCCACCGCAGCCGGCTTTTACTTTTGCGTATGAGTACTTTTGCCACGCGTCTTTAAATTAATGTTTCTTTCCCCCTCTTACTCGCTTTCATGCCACCCTATAGTGTGTGCGTCGATTCCCCTTGAGTCTCGACTTGTCTCGACTTTGCTCAGCTGACGCGAGAGCTGACGCTCTCCAATCGGCCTATATCAAGAGGACAAGCACGCGAAACGACTGAGAGAGGTATGGCGAGGCGGCCACCACATTACTTATGCCTCAAGTAAATACCTGCTGCCTGTTATCATGTATTGTCTGATGTTACATGTTCTGTCAGACAAATTCAGTTTTATTACTAGTACATTTCTTTTTTTTTTTTTTTTTTCTTTGTTGAAAATTTTACAACACGCTCCTTCATTTCACTGTGGCCGCACGGCGCGACTTGGCATACCGAGAGGCAAAACGTGGCGCCAGTGCCCTTGACCGAATAGCGCTGCAGCTCCGAAACCGAAGAGGAAAGAGTAATACGAATTGAAACCGTCGGCAGTGCCCTGTGTTCGCAGGCGGTCACCCGCCCAAGCACTGACAACGCCCAGCTTCGCGCAGTAGCGGTGATCGGACGAGAAACTTTGTGTTCACCGTGCTGTGACCAGTGAAGTGTTTTAGCGCGTCCCGACAAGTCGCGTTCTGGTCCCCTATCAGCTCCCACACAATGTGACGACTTCTTTGTTACCATACTTCCCCGCCGAAATCGGCGTTGCCTTTTTGAAAGAGTGAAATCGTAGTGGCCCGTGGGGGGATCGAACCCACGACCTTCGCGTTATTAGCACGACGCTCTAACCGACTGAGCTAACGGGCCTCGGGAATTGCTCTGCGTATTGCCATGTAACATTTCTATGGTAGCAGTCCAACAGTGGACCAGCGTCTCTTCTTCCTTTATTCCGCTGCTCGTAGTAATTTCATTGCGTGCCCGTTTCTCTCGACTGTTTTCAGCTGACGTTTATGAACCAGTAGCTATAATGCGAGGAGGACGTGAAACAGCCTTTCGCAGGGTCAAAACTTGTCGTGACTTTTGCCGAAAAATTCCGTTCCGGTACCGGGAATCGAACCCGGGCCTCCTGGGTGAAAGCCAGGTATCCTAGCCACTAGACCACACCGGACGCGCAAGTTTTACTCGGGGTTTACACCCGGTCCACTCGCTTTCCGTGTCGCACTTTCCCTGTTTGCGAGCATCTTTTCGCGCGCCCATGGCGAGGCGCGCATGGCAAAAGTCACAATTCATTGCTTTATGCCTCGTTGTTACAGCGGTAGGAGGAAAAGCAAAGCTGTAAGTAGTAATATTTATTTACTTATTTCGCAAGTAAATACCTGCTGCCTGTCATCGTACAGCAGGTCATACATTGTGTGACTTTACACGTTATATCGTACGAAATTCAGTATTATTACTAGTACTTTTTTCCTTGAAAATTTCACATAAGAACTGCAAGTAGTAATAACGGGAAGTAAACATTATCACGCTGAGTCGTTGAAGCCTTGAGGATAACAAAGTACAAAGTGTTTTGCTCCTTCGCAAACCCCAGAGCCGTCGATTTAGCTGTGGACGAAAGTAAATTAAATGCCCCGGGTGAGGATCGAACTCACGACCTTAAGATTATGAGACTTACGCGCTGCCTACTGCGCTACCGAGGCAGGTGATCGCCAGGCCTTCTGGAATCTCGGTAAGTACCAAATACCAGTGGTAGAGAGTCTGCACTTCCTGGCTCATTTTTTTCTGTTGCTACACGTGCATTCCCGGCGCGACAGGCAACTTGCGATGCTAGGCCGACGCCAGTATGTACAATAGCGCACAACAGTCCAAACGAGCAGTCGTGCGCGCTGCATGTTTGGTTATTCCCACACGGAAATCCCGCGGTTCATTCTCATGGCTCACGCAGTTCGAGTGCGAAAGACACGCAGCACCACTATCGGAGAAAAAACAAAATGATGCATCGGCCGGGAATCGAACCCGGGCCGCCCGCGTGGCAGGCGAGCATTCTACCACTGAACCACCGATGCTCAGCTAGTTCACAGCTTCCTGGTGCTTTCCGCGGCAGACGTCTGAGGGGAAAGTGGGACTGCCGTCCAGCGCCGTCGCATCCTCTCGAGAGAATGCTACACACGCTGAATCCTGAACTGCACTGCACTGCTTAAAAATGACGCCCGAACGCGATCGCCTAAGTACTCTTGCGGCGCACGCACGCGACGACTCTTGCCAAAGGACGCGAAATGTGCGTAGAGACGCTGTCTGGATGCGCTCGCCTACCCCGTAATGCGCCTACAGCTACGACCACCTTGAGCCGCCGCCGACAGGCGGGAAGCAGACACAGCGCGGCGTGCGCGGACGGAAACCGTGCGGTGGTGGTGTAATGGTCAGCATAGTTGCCTTCCAAGCAGTTGATCCGGGTTCGATTCCCGGCCACCGCAGCCGGCTTTTACTTTTGCGTATGAGTACTTTTGCCACGCGTCTTTAAATTAATGTTTCTTTCCCCCTCTTACTCGCTTTCATGCCACCCTATAGTGTGTGCGTCGATTCCCCTTGAGTCTCGACTTGTCTCGACTTTGCTCAGCTGACGCGAGAGCTGACGCTCTCCAATCGGCCTATATCAAGAGGACAAGCACGCGAAACGACTGAGAGAGGTATGGCGAGGCGGCCACCACATTACTTATGCCTCAAGTAAATACCTGCTGCCTGTTATCATGTATTGTCTGATGTTACATGTTCTGTCAGACAAATTCAGTTTTATTACTAGTACATTTCTTTTTTTTTTTTTTTTTTCTTTGTTGAAAATTTTACAACACGCTCCTTCATTTCACTGTGGCCGCACGGCGCGACTTGGCATACCGAGAGGCAAAACGTGGCGCCAGTGCCCTTGACCGAATAGCGCTGCAGCTCCGAAACCGAAGAGGAAAGAGTAATACGAATTGAAACCGTCGGCAGTGCCCTGTGTTCGCAGGCGGTCACCCGCCCAAGCACTGACAACGCCCAGCTTCGCGCAGTAGCGGTGATCGGACGAGAAACTTTGTGTTCACCGTGCTGTGACCAGTGAAGTGTTTTAGCGCGTCCCGACAAGTCGCGTTCTGGTCCCCTATCAGCTCCCACACAATGTGACGACTTCTTTGTTACCATACTTCCCCGCCGAAATCGGCGTTGCCTTTTTGAAAGAGTGAAATCGTAGTGGCCCGTGGGGGGATCGAACCCACGACCTTCGCGTTATTAGCACGACGCTCTAACCGACTGAGCTAACGGGCCTCGGGAATTGCTCTGCGTATTGCCATGTAACATTTCTATGGTAGCAGTCCAACAGTGGACCAGCGTCTCTTCTTCCTTTATTCCGCTGCTCGTAGTAATTTCATTGCGTGCCCGTTTCTCTCGACTGTTTTCAGCTGACGTTTATGAACCAGTAGCTATAATGCGAGGAGGACGTGAAACAGCCTTTCGCAGGGTCAAAACTTGTCGTGACTTTTGCCGAAAAATTCCGTTCCGGTACCGGGAATCGAACCCGGGCCTCCTGGGTGAAAGCCAGGTATCCTAGCCACTAGACCACACCGGACGCGCAAGTTTTACTCGGGGTTTACACCCGGTCCACTCGCTTTCCGTGTCGCACTTTCCCTGTTTGCGAGCATCTTTTCGCGCGCCCATGGCGAGGCGCGCATGGCAAAAGTCACAATTCATTGCTTTATGCCTCGTTGTTACAGCGGTAGGAGGAAAAGCAAAGCTGTAAGTAGTAATATTTATTTACTTATTTCGCAAGTAAATACCTGCTGCCTGTCATCGTACAGCAGGTCATACATTGTGTGACTTTACACGTTATATCGTACGAAATTCAGTATTATTACTAGTACTTTTTTCCTTGAAAATTTCACATAAGAACTGCAAGTAGTAATAACGGGAAGTAAACATTATCACGCTGAGTCGTTGAAGCCTTGAGGATAACAAAGTACAAAGTGTTTTGCTCCTTCGCAAACCCCAGAGCCGTCGATTTAGCTGTGGACGAAAGTAAATTAAATGCCCCGGGTGAGGATCGAACTCACGACCTTAAGATTATGAGACTTACGCGCTGCCTACTGCGCTACCGAGGCAGGTGATCGCCAGGCCTTCTGGAATCTCGGTAAGTACCAAATACCAGTGGTAGAGAGTCTGCACTTCCTGGCTCATTTTTTTCTGTTGCTACACGTGCATTCCCGGCGCGACAGGCAACTTGCGATGCTAGGCCGACGCCAGTATGTACAATAGCGCACAACAGTCCAAACGAGCAGTCGTGCGCGCTGCATGTTTGGTTATTCCCACACGGAAATCCCGCGGTTCATTCTCATGGCTCACGCAGTTCGAGTGCGAAAGACACGCAGCACCACTATCGGAGAAAAAACAAAATGATGCATCGGCCGGGAATCGAACCCGGGCCGCCCGCGTGGCAGGCGAGCATTCTACCACTGAACCACCGATGCTCAGCTAGTTCACAGCTTCCTGGTGCTTTCCGCGGCAGACGTCTGAGGGGAAAGTGGGACTGCCGTCCAGCGCCGTCGCATCCTCTCGAGAGAATGCTACACACGCTGAATCCTGAACTGCACTGCACTGCTTAAAAATGACGCCCGAACGCGATCGCCTAAGTACTCTTGCGGCGCACGCACGCGACGACTCTTGCCAAAGGACGCGAAATGTGCGTAGAGACGCTGTCTGGATGCGCTCGCCTACCCCGTAATGCGCCTACAGCTACGACCACCTTGAGCCGCCGCCGACAGGCGGGAAGCAGACACAGCGCGGCGTGCGCGGACGGAAACCGTGCGGTGGTGGTGTAATGGTCAGCATAGTTGCCTTCCAAGCAGTTGATCCGGGTTCGATTCCCGGCCACCGCAGCCGGCTTTTACTTTTGCGTATGAGTACTTTTGCCACGCGTCTTTAAATTAATGTTTCTTTCCCCCTCTTACTCGCTTTCATGCCACCCTATAGTGTGTGCGTCGATTCCCCTTGAGTCTCGACTTGTCTCGACTTTGCTCAGCTGACGCGAGAGCTGACGCTCTCCAATCGGCCTATATCAAGAGGACAAGCACGCGAAACGACTGAGAGAGGTATGGCGAGGCGGCCACCACATTACTTATGCCTCAAGTAAATACCTGCTGCCTGTTATCATGTATTGTCTGATGTTACATGTTCTGTCAGACAAATTCAGTTTTATTACTAGTACATTTCTTTTTTTTTTTTTTTTTCTTTGTTGAAAATTTTACAACACGCTCCTTCATTTCACTGTGGCCGCACGGCGCGACTTGGCATACCGAGAGGCAAAACGTGGCGCCAGTGCCCTTGACCGAATAGCGCTGCAGCTCCGAAACCGAAGAGGAAAGAGTAATACGAATTGAAACCGTCGGCAGTGCCCTGTGTTCGCAGGCGGTCACCCGCCCAAGCACTGACAACGCCCAGCTTCGCGCAGTAGCGGTGATCGGACGAGAAACTTTGTGTTCACCGTGCTGTGACCAGTGAAGTGTTTTAGCGCGTCCCGACAAGTCGCGTTCTGGTCCCCTATCAGCTCCCACACAATGTGACGACTTCTTTGTTACCATACTTCCCCGCCGAAATCGGCGTTGCCTTTTTGAAAGAGTGAAATCGTAGTGGCCCGTGGGGGGATCGAACCCACGACCTTCGCGTTATTAGCACGACGCTCTAACCGACTGAGCTAACGGGCCTCGGGAATTGCTCTGCGTATTGCCATGTAACATTTCTATGGTAGCAGTCCAACAGTGGACCAGCGTCTCTTCTTCCTTTATTCCGCTGCTCGTAGTAATTTCATTGCGTGCCCGTTTCTCTCGACTGTTTTCAGCTGACGTTTATGAACCAGTAGCTATAATGCGAGGAGGACGTGAAACAGCCTTTCGCAGGGTCAAAACTTGTCGTGACTTTTGCCGAAAAATTCCGTTCCGGTACCGGGAATCGAACCCGGGCCTCCTGGGTGAAAGCCAGGTATCCTAGCCACTAGACCACACCGGACGCGCAAGTTTTACTCGGGGTTTACACCCGGTCCACTCGCTTTCCGTGTCGCACTTTCCCTGTTTGCGAGCATCTTTTCGCGCGCCCATGGCGAGGCGCGCATGGCAAAAGTCACAATTCATTGCTTTATGCCTCGTTGTTACAGCGGTAGGAGGAAAAGCAAAGCTGTAAGTAGTAATATTTATTTACTTATTTCGCAAGTAAATACCTGCTGCCTGTCATCGTACAGCAGGTCATACATTGTGTGACTTTACACGTTATATCGTACGAAATTCAGTATTATTACTAGTACTTTTTTCCTTGAAAATTTCACATAAGAACTGCAAGTAGTAATAACGGGAAGTAAACATTATCACGCTGAGTCGTTGAAGCCTTGAGGATAACAAAGTACAAAGTGTTTTGCTCCTTCGCAAACCCCAGAGCCGTCGATTTAGCTGTGGACGAAAGTAAATTAAATGCCCCGGGTGAGGATCGAACTCACGACCTTAAGATTATGAGACTTACGCGCTGCCTACTGCGCTACCGAGGCAGGTGATCGCCAGGCCTTCTGGAATCTCGGTAAGTACCAAATACCAGTGGTAGAGAGTCTGCACTTCCTGGCTCATTTTTTTCTGTTGCTACACGTGCATTCCCGGCGCGACAGGCAACTTGCGATGCTAGGCCGACGCCAGTATGTACAATAGCGCACAACAGTCCAAACGAGCAGTCGTGCGCGCTGCATGTTTGGTTATTCCCACACGGAAATCCCGCGGTTCATTCTCATGGCTCACGCAGTTCGAGTGCGAAAGACACGCAGCACCACTATCGGAGAAAAAACAAAATGATGCATCGGCCGGGAATCGAACCCGGGCCGCCCGCGTGGCAGGCGAGCATTCTACCACTGAACCACCGATGCTCAGCTAGTTCACAGCTTCCTGGTGCTTTCCGCGGCAGACGTCTGAGGGGAAAGTGGGACTGCCGTCCAGCGCCGTCGCATCCTCTCGAGAGAATGCTACACACGCTGAATCCTGAACTGCACTGCACTGCTTAAAAATGACGCCCGAACGCGATCGCCTAAGTACTCTTGCGGCGCACGCACGCGACGACTCTTGCCAAAGGACGCGAAATGTGCGTAGAGACGCTGTCTGGATGCGCTCGCCTACCCCGTAATGCGCCTACAGCTACGACCACCTTGAGCCGCCGCCGACAGGCGGGAAGCAGACACAGCGCGGCGTGCGCGGACGGAAACCGTGCGGTGGTGGTGTAATGGTCAGCATAGTTGCCTTCCAAGCAGTTGATCCGGGTTCGATTCCCGGCCACCGCAGCCGGCTTTTACTTTTGCGTATGAGTACTTTTGCCACGCGTCTTTAAATTAATGTTTCTTTCCCCCTCTTACTCGCTTTCATGCCACCCTATAGTGTGTGCGTCGATTCCCCTTGAGTCTCGACTTGTCTCGACTTTGCTCAGCTGACGCGAGAGCTGACGCTCTCCAATCGGCCTATATCAAGAGGACAAGCACGCGAAACGACTGAGAGAGGTATGGCGAGGCGGCCACCACATTACTTATGCCTCAAGTAAATACCTGCTGCCTGTTATCATGTATTGTCTGATGTTACATGTTCTGTCAGACAAATTCAGTTTTATTACTAGTACATTTCTTTTTTTTTTTTTTTTTCTTTGTTGAAAATTTTACAACACGCTCCTTCATTTCACTGTGGCCGCACGGCGCGACTTGGCATACCGAGAGGCAAAACGTGGCGCCAGTGCCCTTGACCGAATAGCGCTGCAGCTCCGAAACCGAAGAGGAAAGAGTAATACGAATTGAAACCGTCGGCAGTGCCCTGTGTTCGCAGGCGGTCACCCGCCCAAGCACTGACAACGCCCAGCTTCGCGCAGTAGCGGTGATCGGACGAGAAACTTTGTGTTCACCGTGCTGTGACCAGTGAAGTGTTTTAGCGCGTCCCGACAAGTCGCGTTCTGGTCCCCTATCAGCTCCCACACAATGTGACGACTTCTTTGTTACCATACTTCCCCGCCGAAATCGGCGTTGCCTTTTTGAAAGAGTGAAATCGTAGTGGCCCGTGGGGGGATCGAACCCACGACCTTCGCGTTATTAGCACGACGCTCTAACCGACTGAGCTAACGGGCCTCGGGAATTGCTCTGCGTATTGCCATGTAACATTTCTATGGTAGCAGTCCAACAGTGGACCAGCGTCTCTTCTTCCTTTATTCCGCTGCTCGTAGTAATTTCATTGCGTGCCCGTTTCTCTCGACTGTTTTCAGCTGACGTTTATGAACCAGTAGCTATAATGCGAGGAGGACGTGAAACAGCCTTTCGCAGGGTCAAAACTTGTCGTGACTTTTGCCGAAAAATTCCGTTCCGGTACCGGGAATCGAACCCGGGCCTCCTGGGTGAAAGCCAGGTATCCTAGCCACTAGACCACACCGGACGCGCAAGTTTTACTCGGGGTTTACACCCGGTCCACTCGCTTTCCGTGTCGCACTTTCCCTGTTTGCGAGCATCTTTTCGCGCGCCCATGGCGAGGCGCGCATGGCAAAAGTCACAATTCATTGCTTTATGCCTCGTTGTTACAGCGGTAGGAGGAAAAGCAAAGCTGTAAGTAGTAATATTTATTTACTTATTTCGCAAGTAAATACCTGCTGCCTGTCATCGTACAGCAGGTCATACATTGTGTGACTTTACACGTTATATCGTACGAAATTCAGTATTATTACTAGTACTTTTTTCCTTGAAAATTTCACATAAGAACTGCAAGTAGTAATAACGGGAAGTAAACATTATCACGCTGAGTCGTTGAAGCCTTGAGGATAACAAAGTACAAAGTGTTTTGCTCCTTCGCAAACCCCAGAGCCGTCGATTTAGCTGTGGACGAAAGTAAATTAAATGCCCCGGGTGAGGATCGAACTCACGACCTTAAGATTATGAGACTTACGCGCTGCCTACTGCGCTACCGAGGCAGGTGATCGCCAGGCCTTCTGGAATCTCGGTAAGTACCAAATACCAGTGGTAGAGAGTCTGCACTTCCTGGCTCATTTTTTTCTGTTGCTACACGTGCATTCCCGGCGCGACAGGCAACTTGCGATGCTAGGCCGACGCCAGTATGTACAATAGCGCACAACAGTCCAAACGAGCAGTCGTGCGCGCTGCATGTTTGGTTATTCCCACACGGAAATCCCGCGGTTCATTCTCATGGCTCACGCAGTTCGAGTGCGAAAGACACGCAGCACCACTATCGGAGAAAAAACAAAATGATGCATCGGCCGGGAATCGAACCCGGGCCGCCCGCGTGGCAGGCGAGCATTCTACCACTGAACCACCGATGCTCAGCTAGTTCACAGCTTCCTGGTGCTTTCCGCGGCAGACGTCTGAGGGGAAAGTGGGACTGCCGTCCAGCGCCGTCGCATCCTCTCGAGAGAATGCTACACACGCTGAATCCTGAACTGCACTGCACTGCTTAAAAATGACGCCCGAACGCGATCGCCTAAGTACTCTTGCGGCGCACGCACGCGACGACTCTTGCCAAAGGACGCGAAATGTGCGTAGAGACGCTGTCTGGATGCGCTCGCCTACCCCGTAATGCGCCTACAGCTACGACCACCTTGAGCCGCCGCCGACAGGCGGGAAGCAGACACAGCGCGGCGTGCGCGGACGGAAACCGTGCGGTGGTGGTGTAATGGTCAGCATAGTTGCCTTCCAAGCAGTTGATCCGGGTTCGATTCCCGGCCACCGCAGCCGGCTTTTACTTTTGCGTATGAGTACTTTTGCCACGCGTCTTTAAATTAATGTTTCTTTCCCCCTCTTACTCGCTTTCATGCCACCCTATAGTGTGTGCGTCGATTCCCCTTGAGTCTCGACTTGTCTCGACTTTGCTCAGCTGACGCGAGAGCTGACGCTCTCCAATCGGCCTATATCAAGAGGACAAGCACGCGAAACGACTGAGAGAGGTATGGCGAGGCGGCCACCACATTACTTATGCCTCAAGTAAATACCTGCTGCCTGTTATCATGTATTGTCTGATGTTACATGTTCTGTCAGACAAATTCAGTTTTATTACTAGTACATTTCTTTTTTTTTTTTTTTTTTCTTTGTTGAAAATTTTACAACACGCTCCTTCATTTCACTGTGGCCGCACGGCGCGACTTGGCATACCGAGAGGCAAAACGTGGCGCCAGTGCCCTTGACCGAATAGCGCTGCAGCTCCGAAACCGAAGAGGAAAGAGTAATACGAATTGAAACCGTCGGCAGTGCCCTGTGTTCGCAGGCGGTCACCCGCCCAAGCACTGACAACGCCCAGCTTCGCGCAGTAGCGGTGATCGGACGAGAAACTTTGTGTTCACCGTGCTGTGACCAGTGAAGTGTTTTAGCGCGTCCCGACAAGTCGCGTTCTGGTCCCCTATCAGCTCCCACACAATGTGACGACTTCTTTGTTACCATACTTCCCCGCCGAAATCGGCGTTGCCTTTTTGAAAGAGTGAAATCGTAGTGGCCCGTGGGGGGATCGAACCCACGACCTTCGCGTTATTAGCACGACGCTCTAACCGACTGAGCTAACGGGCCTCGGGAATTGCTCTGCGTATTGCCATGTAACATTTCTATGGTAGCAGTCCAACAGTGGACCAGCGTCTCTTCTTCCTTTATTCCGCTGCTCGTAGTAATTTCATTGCGTGCCCGTTTCTCTCGACTGTTTTCAGCTGACGTTTATGAACCAGTAGCTATAATGCGAGGAGGACGTGAAACAGCCTTTCGCAGGGTCAAAACTTGTCGTGACTTTTGCCGAAAAATTCCGTTCCGGTACCGGGAATCGAACCCGGGCCTCCTGGGTGAAAGCCAGGTATCCTAGCCACTAGACCACACCGGACGCGCAAGTTTTACTCGGGGTTTACACCCGGTCCACTCGCTTTCCGTGTCGCACTTTCCCTGTTTGCGAGCATCTTTTCGCGCGCCCATGGCGAGGCGCGCATGGCAAAAGTCACAATTCATTGCTTTATGCCTCGTTGTTACAGCGGTAGGAGGAAAAGCAAAGCTGTAAGTAGTAATATTTATTTACTTATTTCGCAAGTAAATACCTGCTGCCTGTCATCGTACAGCAGGTCATACATTGTGTGACTTTACACGTTATATCGTACGAAATTCAGTATTATTACTAGTACTTTTTTCCTTGAAAATTTCACATAAGAACTGCAAGTAGTAATAACGGGAAGTAAACATTATCACGCTGAGTCGTTGAAGCCTTGAGGATAACAAAGTACAAAGTGTTTTGCTCCTTCGCAAACCCCAGAGCCGTCGATTTAGCTGTGGACGAAAGTAAATTAAATGCCCCGGGTGAGGATCGAACTCACGACCTTAAGATTATGAGACTTACGCGCTGCCTACTGCGCTACCGAGGCAGGTGATCGCCAGGCCTTCTGGAATCTCGGTAAGTACCAAATACCAGTGGTAGAGAGTCTGCACTTCCTGGCTCATTTTTTTCTGTTGCTACACGTGCATTCCCGGCGCGACAGGCAACTTGCGATGCTAGGCCGACGCCAGTATGTACAATAGCGCACAACAGTCCAAACGAGCAGTCGTGCGCGCTGCATGTTTGGTTATTCCCACACGGAAATCCCGCGGTTCATTCTCATGGCTCACGCAGTTCGAGTGCGAAAGACACGCAGCACCACTATCGGAGAAAAAACAAAATGATGCATCGGCCGGGAATCGAACCCGGGCCGCCCGCGTGGCAGGCGAGCATTCTACCACTGAACCACCGATGCTCAGCTAGTTCACAGCTTCCTGGTGCTTTCCGCGGCAGACGTCTGAGGGGAAAGTGGGACTGCCGTCCAGCGCCGTCGCATCCTCTCGAGAGAATGCTACACACGCTGAATCCTGAACTGCACTGCACTGCTTAAAAATGACGCCCGAACGCGATCGCCTAAGTACTCTTGCGGCGCACGCACGCGACGACTCTTGCCAAAGGACGCGAAATGTGCGTAGAGACGCTGTCTGGATGCGCTCGCCTACCCCGTAATGCGCCTACAGCTACGACCACCTTGAGCCGCCGCCGACAGGCGGGAAGCAGACACAGCGCGGCGTGCGCGGACGGAAACCGTGCGGTGGTGGTGTAATGGTCAGCATAGTTGCCTTCCAAGCAGTTGATCCGGGTTCGATTCCCGGCCACCGCAGCCGGCTTTTACTTTTGCGTATGAGTACTTTTGCCACGCGTCTTTAAATTAATGTTTCTTTCCCCCTCTTACTCGCTTTCATGCCACCCTATAGTGTGTGCGTCGATTCCCCTTGAGTCTCGACTTGTCTCGACTTTGCTCAGCTGACGCGAGAGCTGACGCTCTCCAATCGGCCTATATCAAGAGGACAAGCACGCGAAACGACTGAGAGAGGTATGGCGAGGCGGCCACCACATTACTTATGCCTCAAGTAAATACCTGCTGCCTGTTATCATGTATTGTCTGATGTTACATGTTCTGTCAGACAAATTCAGTTTTATTACTAGTACATTTCTTTTTTTTTTTTTTTTTCTTTGTTGAAAATTTTACAACACGCTCCTTCATTTCACTGTGGCCGCACGGCGCGACTTGGCATACCGAGAGGCAAAACGTGGCGCCAGTGCCCTTGACCGAATAGCGCTGCAGCTCTGAAACCGAAGAGGAAAGAGTAATACGAATTGAAACCGTCGGCAGTGCCCTGTGTTCGCAGGCGGTCACCCGCCCAAGCACTGACAACGCCCAGCTTCGCGCAGTAGCGGTGATCGGACGAGAAACTTTGTGTTCACCGTGCTGTGACCAGTGAAGTGTTTTAGCGCGTCCCGACAAGTCGCGTTCTGGTCCCCTATCAGCTCCCACACAATGTGACGACTTCTTTGTTACCATACTTCCCCGCCGAAATCGGCGTTGCCTTTTTGAAAGAGTGAAATCGTAGTGGCCCGTGGGGGGATCGAACCCACGACCTTCGCGTTATTAGCACGACGCTCTAACCGACTGAGCTAACGGGCCTCGGGAATTGCTCTGCGTATTGCCATGTAACATTTCTATGGTAGCAGTCCAACAGTGGACCAGCGTCTCTTCTTCCTTTATTCCGCTGCTCGTAGTAATTTCATTGCGTGCCCGTTTCTCTCGACT
This sequence comes from Schistocerca piceifrons, assembly GCF_021461385.2. Taxonomy (NCBI): domain Eukaryota; kingdom Metazoa; phylum Arthropoda; class Insecta; order Orthoptera; family Acrididae; genus Schistocerca; species Schistocerca piceifrons. Next base: position 19,223 of record NW_025728838.1, on the reverse strand, counting down.
GTTTTCAGCTGACGTTTATGAACCAGTAGCTATAATGCGAGGAGGACGTGAAACAGCCTTTCGCAGGGTCAAAACTTGTCGTGACTTTTGCCGAAAAATTCCGTTCCGGTACCGGGAATCGAACCCGGGCCTCCTGGGTGAAAGCCAGGTATCCTAGCCACTAGACCACACCGGACGCGCAAGTTTTACTCGGGGTTTACACCCGGTCCACTCGCTTTCCGTGTCGCACTTTCCCTGTTTGCGAGCATCTTTTCGCGCGCCCATGGCGAGGCGCGCATGGCAAAAGTCACAATTCATTGCTTTATGCCTCGTTGTTACAGCGGTAGGAGGAAAAGCAAAGCTGTAAGTAGTAATATTTATTTACTTATTTCGCAAGTAAATACCTGCTGCCTGTCATCGTACAGCAGGTCATACATTGTGTGACTTTACACGTTATATCGTACGAAATTCAGTATTATTACTAGTACTTTTTTCCTTGAAAATTTCACATAAGAACTGCAAGTAGTAATAACGGGAAGTAAACATTATCACGCTGAGTCGTTGAAGCCTTGAGGATAACAAAGTACAAAGTGTTTTGCTCCTTCGCAAACCCCAGAGCCGTCGATTTAGCTGTGGACGAAAGTAAATTAAATGCCCCGGGTGAGGATCGAACTCACGACCTTAAGATTATGAGACTTACGCGCTGCCTACTGCGCTACCGAGGCAGGTGATCGCCAGGCCTTCTGGAATCTCGGTAAGTACCAAATACCAGTGGTAGAGAGTCTGCACTTCCTGGCTCATTTTTTTCTGTTGCTACACGTGCATTCCCGGCGCGACAGGCAACTTGCGATGCTAGGCCGACGCCAGTATGTACAATAGCGCACAACAGTCCAAACGAGCAGTCGTGCGCGCTGCATGTTTGGTTATTCCCACACGGAAATCCCGCGGTTCATTCTCATGGCTCACGCAGTTCGAGTGCGAAAGACACGCAGCACCACTATCGGAGAAAAAACAAAATGATGCATCGGCCGGGAATCGAACCCGGGCCGCCCGCGTGGCAGGCGAGCATTCTACCACTGAACCACCGATGCTCAGCTAGTTCACAGCTTCCTGGTGCTTTCCGCGGCAGACGTCTGAGGGGAAAGTGGGACTGCCGTCCAGCGCCGTCGCATCCTCTCGAGAGAATGCTACACACGCTGAATCCTGAACTGCACTGCACTGCTTAAAAATGACGCCCGAACGCGATCGCCTAAGTACTCTTGCGGCGCACGCACGCGACGACTCTTGCCAAAGGACGCGAAATGTGCGTAGAGACGCTGTCTGGATGCGCTCGCCTACCCCGTAATGCGCCTACAGCTACGACCACCTTGAGCCGCCGCCGACAGGCGGGAAGCAGACACAGCGCGGCGTGCGCGGACGGAAACCGTGCGGTGGTGGTGTAATGGTCAGCATAGTTGCCTTCCAAGCAGTTGATCCGGGTTCGATTCCCGGCCACCGCAGCCGGCTTTTACTTTTGCGTATGAGTACTTTTGCCACGCGTCTTTAAATTAATGTTTCTTTCCCCCTCTTACTCGCTTTCATGCCACCCTATAGTGTGTGCGTCGATTCCCCTTGAGTCTCGACTTGTCTCGACTTTGCTCAGCTGACGCGAGAGCTGACGCTCTCCAATCGGCCTATATCAAGAGGACAAGCACGCGAAACGACTGAGAGAGGTATGGCGAGGCGGCCACCACATTACTTATGCCTCAAGTAAATACCTGCTGCCTGTTATCATGTATTGTCTGATGTTACATGTTCTGTCAGACAAATTCAGTTTTATTACTAGTACATTTCTTTTTTTTTTTTTTTTTCTTTGTTGAAAATTTTACAACACGCTCCTTCATTTCACTGTGGCCGCACGGCGCGACTTGGCATACCGAGAGGCAAAACGTGGCGCCAGTGCCCTTGACCGAATAGCGCTGCAGCTCCGAAACCGAAGAGGAAAGAGTAATACGAATTGAAACCGTCGGCAGTGCCCTGTGTTCGCAGGCGGTCACCCGCCCAAGCACTGACAACGCCCAGCTTCGCGCAGTAGCGGTGATCGGACGAGAAACTTTGTGTTCACCGTGCTGTGACCAGTGAAGTGTTTTAGCGCGTCCCGACAAGTCGCGTTCTGGTCCCCTATCAGCTCCCACACAATGTGACGACTTCTTTGTTACCATACTTCCCCGCCGAAATCGGCGTTGCCTTTTTGAAAGAGTGAAATCGTAGTGGCCCGTGGGGGGATCGAACCCACGACCTTCGCGTTATTAGCACGACGCTCTAACCGACTGAGCTAACGGGCCTCGGGAATTGCTCTGCGTATTGCCATGTAACATTTCTATGGTAGCAGTCCAACAGTGGACCAGCGTCTCTTCTTCCTTTATTCCGCTGCTCGTAGTAATTTCATTGCGTGCCCGTTTCTCTCGACTGTTTTCAGCTGACGTTTATGAACCAGTAGCTATAATGCGAGGAGGACGTGAAACAGCCTTTCGCAGGGTCAAAACTTGTCGTGACTTTTGCCGAAAAATTCCGTTCCGGTACCGGGAATCGAACCCGGGCCTCCTGGGTGAAAGCCAGGTATCCTAGCCACTAGACCACACCGGACGCGCAAGTTTTACTCGGGGTTTACACCCGGTCCACTCGCTTTCCGTGTCGCACTTTCCCTGTTTGCGAGCATCTTTTCGCGCGCCCATGGCGAGGCGCGCATGGCAAAAGTCACAATTCATTGCTTTATGCCTCGTTGTTACAGCGGTAGGAGGAAAAGCAAAGCTGTAAGTAGTAATATTTATTTACTTATTTCGCAAGTAAATACCTGCTGCCTGTCATCGTACAGCAGGTCATACATTGTGTGACTTTACACGTTATATCGTACGAAATTCAGTATTATTACTAGTACTTTTTTCCTTGAAAATTTCACATAAGAACTGCAAGTAGTAATAACGGGAAGTAAACATTATCACGCTGAGTCGTTGAAGCCTTGAGGATAACAAAGTACAAAGTGTTTTGCTCCTTCGCAAACCCCAGAGCCGTCGATTTAGCTGTGGACGAAAGTAAATTAAATGCCCCGGGTGAGGATCGAACTCACGACCTTAAGATTATGAGACTTACGCGCTGCCTACTGCGCTACCGAGGCAGGTGATCGCCAGGCCTTCTGGAATCTCGGTAAGTACCAAATACCAGTGGTAGAGAGTCTGCACTTCCTGGCTCATTTTTTTCTGTTGCTACACGTGCATTCCCGGCGCGACAGGCAACTTGCGATGCTAGGCCGACGCCAGTATGTACAATAGCGCACAACAGTCCAAACGAGCAGTCGTGCGCGCTGCATGTTTGGTTATTCCCACACGGAAATCCCGCGGTTCATTCTCATGGCTCACGCAGTTCGAGTGCGAAAGACACGCAGCACCACTATCGGAGAAAAAACAAAATGATGCATCGGCCGGGAATCGAACCCGGGCCGCCCGCGTGGCAGGCGAGCATTCTACCACTGAACCACCGATGCTCAGCTAGTTCACAGCTTCCTGGTGCTTTCCGCGGCAGACGTCTGAGGGGAAAGTGGGACTGCCGTCCAGCGCCGTCGCATCCTCTCGAGAGAATGCTACACACGCTGAATCCTGAACTGCACTGCACTGCTTAAAAATGACGCCCGAACGCGATCGCCTAAGTACTCTTGCGGCGCACGCACGCGACGACTCTTGCCAAAGGACGCGAAATGTGCGTAGAGACGCTGTCTGGATGCGCTCGCCTACCCCGTAATGCGCCTACAGCTACGACCACCTTGAGCCGCCGCCGACAGGCGGGAAGCAGACACAGCGCGGCGTGCGCGGACGGAAACCGTGCGGTGGTGGTGTAATGGTCAGCATAGTTGCCTTCCAAGCAGTTGATCCGGGTTCGATTCCCGGCCACCGCAGCCGGCTTTTACTTTTGCGTATGAGTACTTTTGCCACGCGTCTTTAAATTAATGTTTCTTTCCCCCTCTTACTCGCTTTCATGCCACCCTATAGTGTGTGCGTCGATTCCCCTTGAGTCTCGACTTGTCTCGACTTTGCTCAGCTGACGCGAGAGCTGACGCTCTCCAATCGGCCTATATCAAGAGGACAAGCACGCGAAACGACTGAGAGAGGTATGGCGAGGCGGCCACCACATTACTTATGCCTCAAGTAAATACCTGCTGCCTGTTATCATGTATTGTCTGATGTTACATGTTCTGTCAGACAAATTCAGTTTTATTACTAGTACATTTCTTTTTTTTTTTTTTTTTCTTTGTTGAAAATTTTACAACACGCTCCTTCATTTCACTGTGGCCGCACGGCGCGACTTGGCATACCGAGAGGCAAAACGTGGCGCCAGTGCCCTTGACCGAATAGCGCTGCAGCTCCGAAACCGAAGAGGAAAGAGTAATACGAATTGAAACCGTCGGCAGTGCCCTGTGTTCGCAGGCGGTCACCCGCCCAAGCACTGACAACGCCCAGCTTCGCGCAGTAGCGGTGATCGGACGAGAAACTTTGTGTTCACCGTGCTGTGACCAGTGAAGTGTTTTAGCGCGTCCCGACAAGTCGCGTTCTGGTCCCCTATCAGCTCCCACACAATGTGACGACTTCTTTGTTACCATACTTCCCCGCCGAAATCGGCGTTGCCTTTTTGAAAGAGTGAAATCGTAGTGGCCCGTGGGGGGATCGAACCCACGACCTTCGCGTTATTAGCACGACGCTCTAACCGACTGAGCTAACGGGCCTCGGGAATTGCTCTGCGTATTGCCATGTAACATTTCTATGGTAGCAGTCCAACAGTGGACCAGCGTCTCTTCTTCCTTTATTCCGCTGCTCGTAGTAATTTCATTGCGTGCCCGTTTCTCTCGACTGTTTTCAGCTGACGTTTATGAACCAGTAGCTATAATGCGAGGAGGACGTGAAACAGCCTTTCGCAGGGTCAAAACTTGTCGTGACTTTTGCCGAAAAATTCCGTTCCGGTACCGGGAATCGAACCCGGGCCTCCTGGGTGAAAGCCAGGTATCCTAGCCACTAGACCACACCGGACGCGCAAGTTTTACTCGGGGTTTACACCCGGTCCACTCGCTTTCCGTGTCGCACTTTCCCTGTTTGCGAGCATCTTTTCGCGCGCCCATGGCGAGGCGCGCATGGCAAAAGTCACAATTCATTGCTTTATGCCTCGTTGTTACAGCGGTAGGAGGAAAAGCAAAGCTGTAAGTAGTAATATTTATTTACTTATTTCGCAAGTAAATACCTGCTGCCTGTCATCGTACAGCAGGTCATACATTGTGTGACTTTACACGTTATATCGTACGAAATTCAGTATTATTACTAGTACTTTTTTCCTTGAAAATTTCACATAAGAACTGCAAGTAGTAATAACGGGAAGTAAACATTATCACGCTGAGTCGTTGAAGCCTTGAGGATAACAAAGTACAAAGTGTTTTGCTCCTTCGCAAACCCCAGAGCCGTCGATTTAGCTGTGGACGAAAGTAAATTAAATGCCCCGGGTGAGGATCGAACTCACGACCTTAAGATTATGAGACTTACGCGCTGCCTACTGCGCTACCGAGGCAGGTGATCGCCAGGCCTTCTGGAATCTCGGTAAGTACCAAATACCAGTGGTAGAGAGTCTGCACTTCCTGGCTCATTTTTTTCTGTTGCTACACGTGCATTCCCGGCGCGACAGGCAACTTGCGATGCTAGGCCGACGCCAGTATGTACAATAGCGCACAACAGTCCAAACGAGCAGTCGTGCGCGCTGCATGTTTGGTTATTCCCACACGGAAATCCCGCGGTTCATTCTCATGGCTCACGCAGTTCGAGTGCGAAAGACACGCAGCACCACTATCGGAGAAAAAACAAAATGATGCATCGGCCGGGAATCGAACCCGGGCCGCCCGCGTGGCAGGCGAGCATTCTACCACTGAACCACCGATGCTCAGCTAGTTCACAGCTTCCTGGTGCTTTCCGCGGCAGACGTCTGAGGGGAAAGTGGGACTGCCGTCCAGCGCCGTCGCATCCTCTCGAGAGAATGCTACACACGCTGAATCCTGAACTGCACTGCACTGCTTAAAAATGACGCCCGAACGCGATCGCCTAAGTACTCTTGCGGCGCACGCACGCGACGACTCTTGCCAAAGGACGCGAAATGTGCGTAGAGACGCTGTCTGGATGCGCTCGCCTACCCCGTAATGCGCCTACAGCTACGACCACCTTGAGCCGCCGCCGACAGGCGGGAAGCAGACACAGCGCGGCGTGCGCGGACGGAAACCGTGCGGTGGTGGTGTAATGGTCAGCATAGTTGCCTTCCAAGCAGTTGATCCGGGTTCGATTCCCGGCCACCGCAGCCGGCTTTTACTTTTGCGTATGAGTACTTTTGCCACGCGTCTTTAAATTAATGTTTCTTTCCCCCTCTTACTCGCTTTCATGCCACCCTATAGTGTGTGCGTCGATTCCCCTTGAGTCTCGACTTGTCTCGACTTTGCTCAGCTGACGCGAGAGCTGACGCTCTCCAATCGGCCTATATCAAGAGGACAAGCACGCGAAACGACTGAGAGAGGTATGGCGAGGCGGCCACCACATTACTTATGCCTCAAGTAAATACCTGCTGCCTGTTATCATGTATTGTCTGATGTTACATGTTCTGTCAGACAAATTCAGTTTTATTACTAGTACATTTCTTTTTTTTTTTTTTTTTCTTTGTTGAAAATTTTACAACACGCTCCTTCATTTCACTGTGGCCGCACGGCGCGACTTGGCATACCGAGAGGCAAAACGTGGCGCCAGTGCCCTTGACCGAATAGCGCTGCAGCTCCGAAACCGAAGAGGAAAGAGTAATACGAATTGAAACCGTCGGCAGTGCCCTGTGTTCGCAGGCGGTCACCCGCCCAAGCACTGACAACGCCCAGCTTCGCGCAGTAGCGGTGATCGGACGAGAAACTTTGTGTTCACCGTGCTGTGACCAGTGAAGTGTTTTAGCGCGTCCCGACAAGTCGCGTTCTGGTCCCCTATCAGCTCCCACACAATGTGACGACTTCTTTGTTACCATACTTCCCCGCCGAAATCGGCGTTGCCTTTTTGAAAGAGTGAAATCGTAGTGGCCCGTGGGGGGATCGAACCCACGACCTTCGCGTTATTAGCACGACGCTCTAACCGACTGAGCTAACGGGCCTCGGGAATTGCTCTGCGTATTGCCATGTAACATTTCTATGGTAGCAGTCCAACAGTGGACCAGCGTCTCTTCTTCCTTTATTCCGCTGCTCGTAGTAATTTCATTGCGTGCCCGTTTCTCTCGACTGTTTTCAGCTGACGTTTATGAACCAGTAGCTATAATGCGAGGAGGACGTGAAACAGCCTTTCGCAGGGTCAAAACTTGTCGTGACTTTTGCCGAAAAATTCCGTTCCGGTACCGGGAATCGAACCCGGGCCTCCTGGGTGAAAGCCAGGTATCCTAGCCACTAGACCACACCGGACGCGCAAGTTTTACTCGGGGTTTACACCCGGTCCACTCGCTTTCCGTGTCGCACTTTCCCTGTTTGCGAGCATCTTTTCGCGCGCCCATGGCGAGGCGCGCATGGCAAAAGTCACAATTCATTGCTTTATGCCTCGTTGTTACAGCGGTAGGAGGAAAAGCAAAGCTGTAAGTAGTAATATTTATTTACTTATTTCGCAAGTAAATACCTGCTGCCTGTCATCGTACAGCAGGTCATACATTGTGTGACTTTACACGTTATATCGTACGAAATTCAGTATTATTACTAGTACTTTTTTCCTTGAAAATTTCACATAAGAACTGCAAGTAGTAATAACGGGAAGTAAACATTATCACGCTGAGTCGTTGAAGCCTTGAGGATAACAAAGTACAAAGTGTTTTGCTCCTTCGCAAACCCCAGAGCCGTCGATTTAGCTGTGGACGAAAGTAAATTAAATGCCCCGGGTGAGGATCGAACTCACGACCTTAAGATTATGAGACTTACGCGCTGCCTACTGCGCTACCGAGGCAGGTGATCGCCAGGCCTTCTGGAATCTCGGTAAGTACCAAATACCAGTGGTAGAGAGTCTGCACTTCCTGGCTCATTTTTTTCTGTTGCTACACGTGCATTCCCGGCGCGACAGGCAACTTGCGATGCTAGGCCGACGCCAGTATGTACAATAGCGCACAACAGTCCAAACGAGCAGTCGTGCGCGCTGCATGTTTGGTTATTCCCACACGGAAATCCCGCGGTTCATTCTCATGGCTCACGCAGTTCGAGTGCGAAAGACACGCAGCACCACTATCGGAGAAAAAACAAAATGATGCATCGGCCGGGAATCGAACCCGGGCCGCCCGCGTGGCAGGCGAGCATTCTACCACTGAACCACCGATGCTCAGCTAGTTCACAGCTTCCTGGTGCTTTCCGCGGCAGACGTCTGAGGGGAAAGTGGGACTGCCGTCCAGCGCCGTCGCATCCTCTCGAGAGAATGCTACACACGCTGAATCCTGAACTGCACTGCACTGCTTAAAAATGACGCCCGAACGCGATCGCCTAAGTACTCTTGCGGCGCACGCACGCGACGACTCTTGCCAAAGGACGCGAAATGTGCGTAGAGACGCTGTCTGGATGCGCTCGCCTACCCCGTAATGCGCCTACAGCTACGACCACCTTGAGCCGCCGCCGACAGGCGGGAAGCAGACACAGCGCGGCGTGCGCGGACGGAAACCGTGCGGTGGTGGTGTAATGGTCAGCATAGTTGCCTTCCAAGCAGTTGATCCGGGTTCGATTCCCGGCCACCGCAGCCGGCTTTTACTTTTGCGTATGAGTACTTTTGCCACGCGTCTTTAAATTAATGTTTCTTTCCCCCTCTTACTCGCTTTCATGCCACCCTATAGTGTGTGCGTCGATTCCCCTTGAGTCTCGACTTGTCTCGACTTTGCTCAGCTGACGCGAGAGCTGACGCTCTCCAATCGGCCTATATCAAGAGGACAAGCACGCGAAACGACTGAGAGAGGTATGGCGAGGCGGCCACCACATTACTTATGCCTCAAGTAAATACCTGCTGCCTGTTATCATGTATTGTCTGATGTTACATGTTCTGTCAGACAAATTCAGTTTTATTACTAGTACATTTCTTTTTTTTTTTTTTTTTCTTTGTTGAAAATTTTACAACACGCTCCTTCATTTCACTGTGGCCGCACGGCGCGACTTGGCATACCGAGAGGCAAAACGTGGCGCCAGTGCCCTTGACCGAATAGCGCTGCAGCTCCGAAACCGAAGAGGAAAGAGTAATACGAATTGAAACCGTCGGCAGTGCCCTGTGTTCGCAGGCGGTCACCCGCCCAAGCACTGACAACGCCCAGCTTCGCGCAGTAGCGGTGATCGGACGAGAAACTTTGTGTTCACCGTGCTGTGACCAGTGAAGTGTTTTAGCGCGTCCCGACAAGTCGCGTTCTGGTCCCCTATCAGCTCCCACACAATGTGACGACTTCTTTGTTACCATACTTCCCCGCCGAAATCGGCGTTGCCTTTTTGAAAGAGTGAAATCGTAGTGGCCCGTGGGGGGATCGAACCCACGACCTTCGCGTTATTAGCACGACGCTCTAACCGACTGAGCTAACGGGCCTCGGGAATTGCTCTGCGTATTGCCATGTAACATTTCTATGGTAGCAGTCCAACAGTGGACCAGCGTCTCTTCTTCCTTTATTCCGCTGCTCGTAGTAATTTCATTGCGTGCCCGTTTCTCTCGACTGTTTTCAGCTGACGTTTATGAACCAGTAGCTATAATGCGAGGAGGACGTGAAACAGCCTTTCGCAGGGTCAAAACTTGTCGTGACTTTTGCCGAAAAATTCCGTTCCGGTACCGGGAATCGAACCCGGGCCTCCTGGGTGAAAGCCAGGTATCCTAGCCACTAGACCACACCGGACGCGCAAGTTTTACTCGGGGTTTACACCCGGTCCACTCGCTTTCCGTGTCGCACTTTCCCTGTTTGCGAGCATCTTTTCGCGCGCCCATGGCGAGGCGCGCATGGCAAAAGTCACAATTCATTGCTTTATGCCTCGTTGTTACAGCGGTAGGAGGAAAAGCAAAGCTGTAAGTAGTAATATTTATTTACTTATTTCGCAAGTAAATACCTGCTGCCTGTCATCGTACAGCAGGTCATACATTGTGTGACTTTACACGTTATATCGTACGAAATTCAGTATTATTACTAGTACTTTTTTCCTTGAAAATTTCACATAAGAACTGCAAGTAGTAATAACGGGAAGTAAACATTATCACGCTGAGTCGTTGAAGCCTTGAGGATAACAAAGTACAAAGTGTTTTGCTCCTTCGCAAACCCCAGAGCCGTCGATTTAGCTGTGGACGAAAGTAAATTAAATGCCCCGGGTGAGGATCGAACTCACGACCTTAAGATTATGAGACTTACGCGCTGCCTACTGCGCTACCGAGGCAGGTGATCGCCAGGCCTTCTGGAATCTCGGTAAGTACCAAATACCAGTGGTAGAGAGTCTGCACTTCCTGGCTCATTTTTTTCTGTTGCTACACGTGCATTCCCGGCGCGACAGGCAACTTGCGATGCTAGGCCGACGCCAGTATGTACAATAGCGCACAACAGTCCAAACGAGCAGTCGTGCGCGCTGCATGTTTGGTTATTCCCACACGGAAATCCCGCGGTTCATTCTCATGGCTCACGCAGTTCGAGTGCGAAAGACACGCAGCACCACTATCGGAGAAAAAACAAAATGATGCATCGGCCGGGAATCGAACCCGGGCCGCCCGCGTGGCAGGCGAGCATTCTACCACTGAACCACCGATGCTCAGCTAGTTCACAGCTTCCTGGTGCTTTCCGCGGCAGACGTCTGAGGGGAAAGTGGGACTGCCGTCCAGCGCCGTCGCATCCTCTCGAGAGAATGCTACACACGCTGAATCCTGAACTGCACTGCACTGCTTAAAAATGACGCCCGAACGCGATCGCCTAAGTACTCTTGCGGCGCACGCACGCGACGACTCTTGCCAAAGGACGCGAAATGTGCGTAGAGACGCTGTCTGGATGCGCTCGCCTACCCCGTAATGCGCCTACAGCTACGACCACCTTGAGCCGCCGCCGACAGGCGGGAAGCAGACACAGCGCGGCGTGCGCGGACGGAAACCGTGCGGTGGTGGTGTAATGGTCAGCATAGTTGCCTTCCAAGCAGTTGATCCGGGTTCGATTCCCGGCCACCGCAGCCGGCTTTTACTTTTGCGTATGAGTACTTTTGCCACGCGTCTTTAAATTAATGTTTCTTTCCCCCTCTTACTCGCTTTCATGCCACCCTATAGTGTGTGCGTCGATTCCCCTTGAGTCTCGACTTGTCTCGACTTTGCTCAGCTGACGCGAGAGCTGACGCTCTCCAATCGGCCTATATCAAGAGGACAAGCACGCGAAACGACTGAGAGAGGTATGGCGAGGCGGCCACCACATTACTTATGCCTCAAGTAAATACCTGCTGCCTGTTATCATGTATTGTCTGATGTTACATGTTCTGTCAGACAAATTCAGTTTTATTACTAGTACATTTCTTTTTTTTTTTTTTTTTCTTTGTTGAAAATTTTACAACACGCTCCTTCATTTCACTGTGGCCGCACGGCGCGACTTGGCATACCGAGAGGCAAAACGTGGCGCCAGTGCCCTTGACCGAATAGCGCTGCAGCTCCGAAACCGAAGAGGAAAGAGTAATACGAATTGAAACCGTCGGCAGTGCCCTGTGTTCGCAGGCGGTCACCCGCCCAAGCACTGACAACGCCCAGCTTCGCGCAGTAGCGGTGATCGGACGAGAAACTTTGTGTTCACCGTGCTGTGACCAGTGAAGTGTTTTAGCGCGTCCCGACAAGTCGCGTTCTGGTCCCCTATCAGCTCCCACACAATGTGACGACTTCTTTGTTACCATACTTCCCCGCCGAAATCGGCGTTGCCTTTTTGAAAGAGTGAAATCGTAGTGGCCCGTGGGGGGATCGAACCCACGACCTTCGCGTTATTAGCACGACGCTCTAACCGACTGAGCTAACGGGCCTCGGGAATTGCTCTGCGTATTGCCATGTAACATTTCTATGGTAGCAGTCCAACAGTGGACCAGCGTCTCTTCTTCCTTTATTCCGCTGCTCGTAGTAATTTCATTGCGTGCCCGTTTCTCTCGACTGTTTTCAGCTGACGTTTATGAACCAGTAGCTATAATGCGAGGAGGACGTGAAACAGCCTTTCGCAGGGTCAAAACTTGTCGTGACTTTTGCCGAAAAATTCCGTTCCGGTACCGGGAATCGAACCCGGGCCTCCTGGGTGAAAGCCAGGTATCCTAGCCACTAGACCACACCGGACGCGCAAGTTTTACTCGGGGTTTACACCCGGTCCACTCGCTTTCCGTGTCGCACTTTCCCTGTTTGCGAGCATCTTTTCGCGCGCCCATGGCGAGGCGCGCATGGCAAAAGTCACAATTCATTGCTTTATGCCTCGTTGTTACAGCGGTAGGAGGAAAAGCAAAGCTGTAAGTAGTAATATTTATTTACTTATTTCGCAAGTAAATACCTGCTGCCTGTCATCGTACAGCAGGTCATACATTGTGTGACTTTACACGTTATATCGTACGAAATTCAGTATTATTACTAGTACTTTTTTCCTTGAAAATTTCACATAAGAACTGCAAGTAGTAATAACGGGAAGTAAACATTATCACGCTGAGTCGTTGAAGCCTTGAGGATAACAAAGTACAAAGTGTTTTGCTCCTTCGCAAACCCCAGAGCCGTCGATTTAGCTGTGGACGAAAGTAAATTAAATGCCCCGGGTGAGGATCGAACTCACGACCTTAAGATTATGAGACTTACGCGCTGCCTACTGCGCTACCGAGGCAGGTGATCGCCAGGCCTTCTGGAATCTCGGTAAGTACCAAATACCAGTGGTAGAGAGTCTGCACTTCCTGGCTCATTTTTTTCTGTTGCTACACGTGCATTCCCGGCGCGACAGGCAACTTGCGATGCTAGGCCGACGCCAGTATGTACAATAGCGCACAACAGTCCAAACGAGCAGTCGTGCGCGCTGCATGTTTGGTTATTCCCACACGGAAATCCCGCGGTTCATTCTCATGGCTCACGCAGTTCGAGTGCGAAAGACACGCAGCACCACTATCGGAGAAAAAACAAAATGATGCATCGGCCGGGAATCGAACCCGGGCCGCCCGCGTGGCAGGCGAGCATTCTACCACTGAACCACCGATGCTCAGCTAGTTCACAGCTTCCTGGTGCTTTCCGCGGCAGACGTCTGAGGGGAAAGTGGGACTGCCGTCCAGCGCCGTCGCATCCTCTCGAGAGAATGCTACACACGCTGAATCCTGAACTGCACTGCACTGCTTAAAAATGACGCCCGAACGCGATCGCCTAAGTACTCTTGCGGCGCACGCACGCGACGACTCTTGCCAAAGGACGCGAAATGTGCGTAGAGACGCTGTCTGGATGCGCTCGCCTACCCCGTAATGCGCCTACAGCTACGACCACCTTGAGCCGCCGCCGACAGGCGGGAAGCAGACACAGCGCGGCGTGCGCGGACGGAAACCGTGCGGTGGTGGTGTAATGGTCAGCATAGTTGCCTTCCAAGCAGTTGATCCGGGTTCGATTCCCGGCCACCGCAGCCGGCTTTTACTTTTGCGTATGAGTACTTTTGCCACGCGTCTTTAAATTAATGTTTCTTTCCCCCTCTTACTCGCTTTCATGCCACCCTATAGTGTGTGCGTCGATTCCCCTTGAGTCTCGACTTGTCTCGACTTTGCTCAGCTGACGCGAGAGCTGACGCTCTCCAATCGGCCTATATCAAGAGGACAAGCACGCGAAACGACTGAGAGAGGTATGGCGAGGCGGCCACCACATTACTTATGCCTCAAGTAAATACCTGCTGCCTGTTATCATGTATTGTCTGATGTTACATGTTCTGTCAGACAAATTCAGTTTTATTACTAGTACATTTCTTTTTTTTTTTTTTTTTCTTTGTTGAAAATTTTACAACACGCTCCTTCATTTCACTGTGGCCGCACGGCGCGACTTGGCATACCGAGAGGCAAAACGTGGCGCCAGTGCCCTTGACCGAATAGCGCTGCAGCTCCGAAACCGAAGAGGAAAGAGTAATACGAATTGAAACCGTCGGCAGTGCCCTGTGTTCGCAGGCGGTCACCCGCCCAAGCACTGACAACGCCCAGCTTCGCGCAGTAGCGGTGATCGGACGAGAAACTTTGTGTTCACCGTGCTGTGACCAGTGAAGTGTTTTAGCGCGTCCCGACAAGTCGCGTTCTGGTCCCCTATCAGCTCCCACACAATGTGACGACTTCTTTGTTACCATACTTCCCCGCCGAAATCGGCGTTGCCTTTTTGAAAGAGTGAAATCGTAGTGGCCCGTGGGGGGATCGAACCCACGACCTTCGCGTTATTAGCACGACGCTCTAACCGACTGAGCTAACGGGCCTCGGGAATTGCTCTGCGTATTGCCATGTAACATTTCTATGGTAGCAGTCCAACAGTGGACCAGCGTCTCTTCTTCCTTTATTCCGCTGCTCGTAGTAATTTCATTGCGTGCCCGTTTCTCTCGACTGTTTTCAGCTGACGTTTATGAACCAGTAGCTATAATGCGAGGAGGACGTGAAACAGCCTTTCGCAGGGTCAAAACTTGTCGTGACTTTTGCCGAAAAATTCCGTTCCGGTACCGGGAATCGAACCCGGGCCTCCTGGGTGAAAGCCAGGTATCCTAGCCACTAGACCACACCGGACGCGCAAGTTTTACTCGGGGTTTACACCCGGTCCACTCGCTTTCCGTGTCGCACTTTCCCTGTTTGCGAGCATCTTTTCGCGCGCCCATGGCGAGGCGCGCATGGCAAAAGTCACAATTCATTGCTTTATGCCTCGTTGTTACAGCGGTAGGAGGAAAAGCAAAGCTGTAAGTAGTAATATTTATTTACTTATTTCGCAAGTAAATACCTGCTGCCTGTCATCGTACAGCAGGTCATACATTGTGTGACTTTACACGTTATATCGTACGAAATTCAGTATTATTACTAGTACTTTTTTCCTTGAAAATTTCACATAAGAACTGCAAGTAGTAATAACGGGAAGTAAACATTATCACGCTGAGTCGTTGAAGCCTTGAGGATAACAAAGTACAAAGTGTTTTGCTCCTTCGCAAACCCCAGAGCCGTCGATTTAGCTGTGGACGAAAGTAAATTAAATGCCCCGGGTGAGGATCGAACTCACGACCTTAAGATTATGAGACTTACGCGCTGCCTACTGCGCTACCGAGGCAGGTGATCGCCAGGCCTTCTGGAATCTCGGTAAGTACCAAATACCAGTGGTAGAGAGTCTGCACTTCCTGGCTCATTTTTTTCTGTTGCTACACGTGCATTCCCGGCGCGACAGGCAACTTGCGATGCTAGGCCGACGCCAGTATGTACAATAGCGCACAACAGTCCAAACGAGCAGTCGTGCGCGCTGCATGTTTGGTTATTCCCACACGGAAATCCCGCGGTTCATTCTCATGGCTCACGCAGTTCGAGTGCGAAAGACACGCAGCACCACTATCGGAGAAAAAACAAAATGATGCATCGGCCGGGAATCGAACCCGGGCCGCCCGCGTGGCAGGCGAGCATTCTACCACTGAACCACCGATGCTCAGCTAGTTCACAGCTTCCTGGTGCTTTCCGCGGCAGACGTCTGAGGGGAAAGTGGGACTGCCGTCCAGCGCCGTCGCATCCTCTCGAGAGAATGCTACACACGCTGAATCCTGAACTGCACTGCACTGCTTAAAAATGACGCCCGAACGCGATCGCCTAAGTACTCTTGCGGCGCACGCACGCGACGACTCTTGCCAAAGGACGCGAAATGTGCGTAGAGACGCTGTCTGGATGCGCTCGCCTACCCCGTAATGCGCCTACAGCTACGACCACCTTGAGCCGCCGCCGACAGGCGGGAAGCAGACACAGCGCGGCGTGCGCGGACGGAAACCGTGCGGTGGTGGTGTAATGGTCAGCATAGTTGCCTTCCAAGCAGTTGATCCGGGTTCGATTCCCGGCCACCGCAGCCGGCTTTTACTTTTGCGTATGAGTACTTTTGCCACGCGTCTTTAAATTAATGTTTCTTTCCCCCTCTTACTCGCTTTCATGCCACCCTATAGTGTGTGCGTCGATTCCCCTTGAGTCTCGACTTGTCTCGACTTTGCTCAGCTGACGCGAGAGCTGACGCTCTCCAATCGGCCTATATCAAGAGGACAAGCACGCGAAACGACTGAGAGAGGTATGGCGAGGCGGCCACCACATTACTTATGCCTCAAGTAAATACCTGCTGCCTGTTATCATGTATTGTCTGATGTTACATGTTCTGTCAGACAAATTCAGTTTTATTACTAGTACATTTCTTTTTTTTTTTTTTTTCTTTGTTGAAAATTTTACAACACGCTCCTTCATTTCACTGTGGCCGCACGGCGCGACTTGGCATACCGAGAGGCAAAACGTGGCGCCAGTGCCCTTGACCGAATAGCGCTGCAGCTCCGAAACCGAAGAGGAAAGAGTAATACGAATTGAAACCGTCGGCAGTGCCCTGTGTTCGCAGGCGGTCACCCGCCCAAGCACTGACAACGCCCAGCTTCGCGCAGTAGCGGTGATCGGACGAGAAACTTTGTGTTCACCGTGCTGTGACCAGTGAAGTGTTTTAGCGCGTCCCGACAAGTCGCGTTCTGGTCCCCTATCAGCTCCCACACAATGTGACGACTTCTTTGTTACCATACTTCCCCGCCGAAATCGGCGTTGCCTTTTTGAAAGAGTGAAATCGTAGTGGCCCGTGGGGGGATCGAACCCACGACCTTCGCGTTATTAGCACGACGCTCTAACCGACTGAGCTAACGGGCCTCGGGAATTGCTCTGCGTATTGCCATGTAACATTTCTATGGTAGCAGTCCAACAGTGGACCAGCGTCTCTTCTTCCTTTATTCCGCTGCTCGTAGTAATTTCATTGCGTGCCCGTTTCTCTCGACTGTTTTCAGCTGACGTTTATGAACCAGTAGCTATAATGCGAGGAGGACGTGAAACAGCCTTTCGCAGGGTCAAAACTTGTCGTGACTTTTGCCGAAAAATTCCGTTCCGGTACCGGGAATCGAACCCGGGCCTCCTGGGTGAAAGCCAGGTATCCTAGCCACTAGACCACACCGGACGCGCAAGTTTTACTCGGGGTTTACACCCGGTCCACTCGCTTTCCGTGTCGCACTTTCCCTGTTTGCGAGCATCTTTTCGCGCGCCCATGGCGAGGCGCGCATGGCAAAAGTCACAATTCATTGCTTTATGCCTCGTTGTTACAGCGGTAGGAGGAAAAGCAAAGCTGTAAGTAGTAATATTTATTTACTTATTTCGCAAGTAAATACCTGCTGCCTGTCATCGTACAGCAGGTCATACATTGTGTGACTTTACACGTTATATCGTACGAAATTCAGTATTATTACTAGTACTTTTTTCCTTGAAAATTTCACATAAGAACTGCAAGTAGTAATAACGGGAAGTAAACATTATCACGCTGAGTCGTTGAAGCCTTGAGGATAACAAAGTACAAAGTGTTTTGCTCCTTCGCAAACCCCAGAGCCGTCGATTTAGCTGTGGACGAAAGTAAATTAAATGCCCCGGGTGAGGATCGAACTCACGACCTTAAGATTATGAGACTTACGCGCTGCCTACTGCGCTACCGAGGCAGGTGATCGCCAGGCCTTCTGGAATCTCGGTAAGTACCAAATACCAGTGGTAGAGAGTCTGCACTTCCTGGCTCATTTTTTTCTGTTGCTACACGTGCATTCCCGGCGCGACAGGCAACTTGCGATGCTAGGCCGACGCCAGTATGTACAATAGCGCACAACAGTCCAAACGAGCAGTCGTGCGCGCTGCATGTTTGGTTATTCCCACACGGAAATCCCGCGGTTCATTCTCATGGCTCACGCAGTTCGAGTGCGAAAGACACGCAGCACCACTATCGGAGAAAAAACAAAATGATGCATCGGCCGGGAATCGAACCCGGGCCGCCCGCGTGGCAGGCGAGCATTCTACCACTGAACCACCGATGCTCAGCTAGTTCACAGCTTCCTGGTGCTTTCCGCGGCAGACGTCTGAGGGGAAAGTGGGACTGCCGTCCAGCGCCGTCGCATCCTCTCGAGAGAATGCTACACACGCTGAATCCTGAACTGCACTGCACTGCTTAAAAATGACGCCCGAACGCGATCGCCTAAGTACTCTTGCGGCGCACGCACGCGACGACTCTTGCCAAAGGACGCGAAATGTGCGTAGAGACGCTGTCTGGATGCGCTCGCCTACCCCGTAATGCGCCTACAGCTACGACCACCTTGAGCCGCCGCCGACAGGCGGGAAGCAGACACAGCGCGGCGTGCGCGGACGGAAACCGTGCGGTGGTGGTGTAATGGTCAGCATAGTTGCCTTCCAAGCAGTTGATCCGGGTTCGATTCCCGGCCACCGCAGCCGGCTTTTACTTTTGCGTATGAGTACTTTTGCCACGCGTCTTTAAATTAATGTTTCTTTCCCCCTCTTACTCGCTTTCATGCCACCCTATAGTGTGTGCGTCGATTCCCCTTGAGTCTCGACTTGTCTCGACTTTGCTCAGCTGACGCGAGAGCTGACGCTCTCCAATCGGCCTATATCAAGAGGACAAGCACGCGAAACGACTGAGAGAGGTATGGCGAGGCGGCCACCACATTACTTATGCCTCAAGTAAATACCTGCTGCCTGTTATCATGTATTGTCTGATGTTACATGTTCTGTCAGACAAATTCAGTTTTATTACTAGTACATTTCTTTTTTTTTTTTTTTTCTTTGTTGAAAATTTTACAACACGCTCCTTCATTTCACTGTGGCCGCACGGCGCGACTTGGCATACCGAGAGGCAAAACGTGGCGCCAGTGCCCTTGACCGAATAGCGCTGCAGCTCCGAAACCGAAGAGGAAAGAGTAATACGAATTGAAACCGTCGGCAGTGCCCTGTGTTCGCAGGCGGTCACCCGCCCAAGCACTGACAACGCCCAGCTTCGCGCAGTAGCGGTGATCGGACGAGAAACTTTGTGTTCACCGTGCTGTGACCAGTGAAGTGTTTTAGCGCGTCCCGACAAGTCGCGTTCTGGTCCCCTATCAGCTCCCACACAATGTGACGACTTCTTTGTTACCATACTTCCCCGCCGAAATCGGCGTTGCCTTTTTGAAAGAGTGAA
>NW_025728837.1:0-59640 GCF_021461385.2 Schistocerca piceifrons | reverse complement strand
GAACACGCAGTGGCGGAGCCAAAGACTGTGTTGTCGAGGTCGAGTGCGAGCGGGAAGAGAGGCAGCGTCGGCACGGAGATGCAAGCGAGCGAGACGCACGGGGGCTGCGGCGTGGCGCGTTTGCGGTCGGCGCCTTTGGTGGCAACGGCCGGGACAAGCAGCGGTGTATGGTGTGGTGCGGGGCGGACAGGGGCGGCGGTGGACGGGGAGGAGGCGGCGCGACGACGGCATGGGGGCGAAAACGGGACGGGGGACGGCGGATGTTGAGAGGCGTCACGCGCGGACAGGACACAGGACACAGACACAGAGACACACAGATTGGAAAGGGAGGGTGCGCGGTAGTAGTTGGGAATGTGCGTACCGTGCGGGATGGGAGTGGGCGAGGAACACGGTCGTGGCCCCTGTTTGTGGGTGCGTGTGATGACGTCGGTGTGTTGTGGGAAGGGAAGGTGCTGTGGCGGCGGCGCGTAATGGGCGTAGGCCGAAAAGAGAAAGGAACGTGGGCAGTGTGTTGGCAAGCGTCGGTTCGACTGCGACGTTGATGGGCAGGGCAAGGTTAATGGTGGTAGGAGTAGGCGTGTGGGCGCAAAAAATCTGCCGCTGCAGGCGGTGCCGTAACCGCCATGGGGCGGGAAGGAGAGAGGGCCAAAGAAAGAAAGAAAGAAGAAAACAAAATAAAAAAAAAAAAGGAGGGGGGGGGGGGCGAAAGGAAGGCAGGAAGGACAAGAGGCGAGGCGACGGCTTGCTTTGTGTATCGGTCGGTCTCTGGCTATGCTTCGTTTTCTGCAGCAGGGTCGGTGCGCGGCGTGGCTCGCGGCAGTGGGAACGCCTGGCGGCTGGACGGCCAGCAATGCGGTTGGATGGGCGGCCACAGCACCGCACCTGTGCCCGAGGAGGAGACGCTGGCGGCGGGCCCTGAGGTGAGGCCGGCTCGGCTCGGCTGGGGCTGTGGATGTGTAGGTGTGCGCCGCTGCTGCAACAACGAGTAAAACGCGAGAAGAAGGGATGGCGGTAGAGAGAAAAAAAAAAAAAAGGTCGTGTTGTGTTGATGCGCAGGCAGACGCGTACAGAGAGACGAGCCCGGTCTGCAGCAGGGTGTGGCCGTGCCGAGTGCAGAGCAGCGGCGGCTCGGTTCGGTTCGGTTCGGCCCGGCGGGCCGCGCTGTTGTCGCGGACGTGAGCGCCCCCTGGCGGGTGGCCGGAGGCGGCGCGGCGTGTTGGACGTGTGGCTGGTGGCAGTGCACAATTTGCGAGTGGCTGGCGGTGTGGCGTGGCGGTTGGCGCGTCGG
Source organism: Schistocerca piceifrons (assembly GCF_021461385.2). Taxonomy (NCBI): domain Eukaryota; kingdom Metazoa; phylum Arthropoda; class Insecta; order Orthoptera; family Acrididae; genus Schistocerca; species Schistocerca piceifrons. Next base: position 58,352 of record NW_025728837.1, on the reverse strand, counting down.
GCGGCGGAGAGGGAGAGAGAGGAGAGGTATGTGTTGCGGGCGCCCTTTGCTGCGCTGCGTCGTTGCGTGTGCCGTACAGGGCGGGCGCTTGTCGACTGTGTGGGCGGTGTGGCGAATTGGCGTGAAACGGCTGCCGAGAGGTGTGTGGTAGCGAGCCGGTCGGTGTCAGTGCGAAGGGGAATGTGCGTGCGTTTGGCGGTTTCGGTGTGCTTTTTGCGGCGTGAGAGTGGGAATTAGTGGGGCCGGCTGTTGTGTTTGTTCCTTGTGTCTTGTGTCGTGTAGGTAGCTTGATGGCAACGTGGAAGGACGCCGGTTTCGTTTCGAGCCTTGCGTGTGGTTGTCGACGTTGACTGGTTGGCGTGTGCCGATGCACGTGCATGTGTGGGTCGCGAGTGCGTTTTTGGCTGGCTGTGTGTGTGTGTGTGTTTTGGGGGGGAAGGGGGAGGCGGTGGTGAAAGTGCAGTCGTTGCCACGGGCGTCGTCGGGTCGGGTGGGGCTGGGGCTGTGCGTCGTGGCGGAAAGGTGGTAGGTTGCGGGAAGCGAGCCCGTCGTTGACGGTGTCGCGTGAGTTGTGAATCGAGTGGGGCGCGGGGCGCGGGGCGCGGGACAGGAGCAGCGTGCCGCTGCGTCGTGGTCGTCAGCAGAGGCTGTGCGTGTGCTTGTCCTTTTTGTGGGCGGTTCGTGCGAGGCGTTTTTGTTTTGTGTTGCCCTAGTTGTTAGTTTATTTTGTTTGTGTTTGTTATTTTGAGACGACGACTGGTTGGTGGCGTGCGCGCGAAGTGGCGGTGTGCGCTTCCCGTGTCGTTTGTGTTGTTTTTTTTTTGTTTTTGTTTTTGTGTGTTTTTTTTTTGCACTGGGCCCCGGGGGGTGGGTGGGTGCGTGCGTGTGTGTCGATTGCCGGCTGGCGAAAGGTGCGCCATCGGCGGGGTGGGTCGCCGGCACGAGTAGAGGCGGCGGCGTTGTTGCTGTTGTTGTGTGGTGTTTGTTTTGTTCGGCTGTGTCGGCGAGCTGTGTTGCGGTGCGTGTGAATGGTGGTGCAAAAGTGCTGGCGTTGGGGCTGCGACTGCGACGGCGGCGAGCCGCGGGCGCGCATGATAGTGATGTTGTGAACAGCGGCTGTGTACGGTAGTGGTGTTGTTGTAGCACGACGTGCATCCGGGCCGGCGCGGAAAGCGCAGTTGCGGGCGGTTGCCCTTCGGTGCCAGCCATGTCGCGTGAGCGGCGGGTTGCTGTGGTGTCGACACGTGGTGCTCTGGGTTGTTGTGTGGTGCCCTTTGGCCGGTGGGGGTGGTTCGCGTGCGTCTCGTTCGCGCTCGGTATCTGGTCGTGGTCGTGCTGCTCCCCCGTCTGTCGGCGGTTTTCGACGTCGTCTGTACGTTTTTGTCCGTTTGCGGCGGTGCCTGCCGACGTCGTCCCGTCGCGACCTTTCAACCGAAAGTGTGGCGCCCGAAGGTGAACGAACGTAACCCTGACCTCGGCGCTTTACGCTGAGCCGAGCGAACCGAACCGAACCTAACCTGTGGTGTGGTGAGGTGAGCTCAGCCTGTGAGCCCCAAACGTCTACGTAAGGTAAGCTGTCCGGCGGCTCACGCCTCACGTTTTGAACGCTTTTTTAACCTACGTTTGACGCTTCTTAACCTAGCACTGACCCCTTAACCTAACGTGTAACGTAACCTAACGTAACCTAACCTAACCTAACCTAACCTAACCTAACCTAACCTAACCTCTGACGCCTGACGTGTTTGAATGCTTAACCTAAGTTTGACGCTTAACCTAACCCAAGTCCCCTTAACCTAACCCACGTCCACCTAACCTAACCGAACCTAACCTAGACGTGTAAACGTAATGTGTAACGCGCAACGTGTAAGGTCGGCTGTCGTGTGTGCTGACGGCAGATTGGGTTGGTCTGTAGATTCGGATTGCGGTTTGCCTCGGTCGAGGGGTTGGGTCGGAAGCGGCGAGGGGCGGCGGCGCCTGTTGCGCAGGCGGCGTCCGTTTGCGGCGGGCAATTGTTGAGAAACGGCTGTGAATGTTGGCGGGCGAGAGGAGGAGGACGGCGCGCGATGTGGCCCGACGGCTGCGGGCCGATCGGGAAACGGCGGGAGGGCGACGGAAGGCGATGGGGCGGCGGAGGCGCGTTTGCACGGCCGTCATCGCCGCACGCCTCGGCTTGTGTGGCTGTGGCGCCGGCCGCGCTGGCCGGGCTGCCGCGGCGACGGTGTGGGAGTTTTGCCGAAGGTTTGGCCATTGTGGCGGGTCGTCGGCTGGGGCTGTGGGGGCGGCATTTGGGCGGGGGCGGCGATTCTCGGCGGGCCGACCCAGGCTGTAGCGCGCGGTAGCTGCAGTTTGGCCGTGGTTTGCGGCGCTGCCGTGGCGACTGGTTGGCGACTGTGGTGTGGCTGTGTGTAGCCCCATCCTCGGTGGTTTGAAAGGCGCGGGCGGTTGTGGCGCAGCTTTGGGGCTGCTCCGCACAGGCTGTCGGACGTTGGGCGGTAGCAAGCGCGGGAGGCGCGGCGCGGCGGCGCGCAGAGTGGCGGCCGCTCTCTCGGCCGTCCGCGCCCGCCCGCGACACTGGCTGGGCCCTTGTGATTCTCTGCTCTGCTCTGCCGTGCTGTGCTGTGCTTGCGTGCCTGCCGTCCCGCTCGCTCTCGCTCTCGCTCTCGCTGTGTGTTACGCGCGTCGTCGAAATGGCAGATCAGGCGGCTACGAACGAGACTGCTGCGGCACCCGCCGCCACCGGCACTACGAAGAAGGCCAAGTCTGCGTCGTCTGCGAAGAAGCCGCGCGCCAAGCCTGCGCACCCGCGCACCTCTGAGATGGTGACGGCCGCCATCAAGAGTCTGAAGGAGCGCGGCGGGTCGTCGCTGCAGGCGATCAAGAAGTACATAGCCGCGCACTACAAGCTGGACGCGGAGAAGCTGGCGCCGTTTATCAAGAAGTACCTCAAGTCGGCCGTCGTGGCGGGCGAGCTGGTGCAGACGAAGGGGAAGGGCGCGTCCGGCTCGTTCAAGCTTGCCGGCGCCGGCGGCGGGGGGGCGGCCGAGGGCGGCAAGGCTCGTGCTGGCGGTGCCAAGAAGAAGCGCGCCGCTCCGGCCAGCAAGGAGAAGAAGGGCGCCCGTGCGGCCGGCGCAAAGAAGGCTGGTGGCGTGAAGGCGGCGACCGGTCGGAAGGCGGGCGCCGCCAAGAAGGCGTCTGCGGCGTCGGCCGCTCCCGCGGGTGCGAAGAAGGCGGCTGCGGCCAAGCCGGCCAAGGCCAAGTCGCCGTCGAAGGCGAAGAAGGCCGCCAAGGTTCCGACGAAGAAGCCGAAGGCGCCGCGCCCGAAGAAGGCGACGACGCCGTCTAAGGCGAAGGCTTCGCCCAAGAAGAAGAAGTAGAGTAGAGTAGAGGAGAAAGAGATGGGAAAGGAAGGGTTTGGCGCTTGACCCCGTCGTCCCCACCCCCCGTCGTCGTCTAGTGGCGCGCAAGAGACGCGCGGCCCAAAACGGCCCTTCTCAGGGCCATCAAAGCACGTCGGGGAAGGTTTTGATTGTCGTGTTGCGTTTGGTGTGGGTGTCTGTCTGTATGCCCGTGGGGATGCTGTTTGCGTGCCGTGGTGGTTTGATTGCGGGGGTCGGTGGCGGGTGTGGGCGGCGGTAGCGGTAAGCGGTGTTGTTGTTGTCGTGGTTGATTGTCGCCGTGTTTGTGGCGGCGGCCGACGGTTGGTTTTCTGTCACGTTGTTTTGTTTGAATACGTTGGTTGGCTTGCCTGCGTTCGTTCTTCTCGGATGTGTGTCTTGTCTAGTCGTGTCTGGTCTTTGTTTTGTTTCTTTGTGTGTGTTATGTTTTGCAACGGGGGGCACGTTGAGATGTGGAAGGAGTCGGCGGGGATTTCGGTGGCGTGTAGAGCGAGCGAGCGCGCCTGCCTGGCCGTTGGCCGTCGGAGTGGAGTGCGGGTTTTTTTTGTTTTCGAAACGAAAGCGGCGGCCGGCCAGCCACCCGTGCGGTGTGACGTCGGCCGTTGGGTATTGTGCGCTTTGAGCGCCGGGGAGGGATGATGTGTGATTGTTGCGCGCTGCTAGCAGGCAGGCAGAGTGAGCGGGTGTGTGTGGCGGACGGACGGGAAGTGGTGGTTTTTGTTTTTGGGTTGCGGGGCGAGAGGCAGGCGACCGACAAAGTTTGCTCGCGACGGAGAGATGTTAGTGGCCCTGAAAAGGGCCGTTTTTGTTTGTGCGGTGCGGTGCCGCGGCGCGGTTTAGGCGCGCTCGCCGCGGATGCGGCGCGCGAGCTGGATGTCCTTGGGCATGATGGTGACGCGCTTGGCGTGGATTGCGCACAGGTTGGTGTCTTCGAAGAGGCCGACGAGGTAGGCCTCGCTGGCCTCCTGCAGGGCCATGACTGCGGAGCTCTGGAAGCGCAGGTCGGTCTTGAAGTCCTGGGCGATCTCGCGCACTAGGCGCTGGAATGGCAGCTTGCGGATGAGCAGCTCTGTGCTCTTCTGGTAGCGCCTGATTTCTCGCAGGGCGACGGTGCCCGGCCTGTAGCGGTGGGGCTTCTTGACGCCTCCGGTGGCGGGCGCGCTCTTCCTCGCCGCCTTGGTGGCGAGCTGTTTGCGCGGCGCCTTTCCGCCGGTGGACTTGCGGGCCGTTTGCTTTGTGCGGGCCATGGCGGTAGCGTTGGCGGTAGCGGAGCGGCGTGCGTGGAGGTTAGGTGCGGCGCGGCGTCCGGTGCTGCCTTGACAACGGGCCCCGCGCGCCTCCGTGCTGCGCTTATATGCCCTCGGTTGCGCGTGGTGGGGGGAGGGCGGGCCAGAGTCTATATAGGGGGGCGGCGGGCGCGCTGGGCGCAGACCGTAGCCGACTCGCCAGCCGCTGCAGCTGCTGTTTGTGCACGTTTTGCTTTGCCCGAGGAAGGAAGGATGACAGGCCGCGGCAAGGGAGGAAAGGGGCTCGGCAAGGGTGGCGCCAAGCGGCACCGCAAGGTGTTGCGCGACAACATCCAGGGCATCACGAAGCCCGCCATCCGCCGCCTGGCTCGCAGGGGCGGCGTGAAGCGCATCTCTGGTCTGATCTACGAGGAGACCCGCGGGGTGCTGAAGGTGTTCCTGGAGAACGTGATCCGCGACGCGGTGACGTACACTGAGCACGCCAAGCGCAAGACTGTGACGGCCATGGACGTGGTGTACGCCCTGAAGAGGCAGGGGCGCACCCTGTACGGTTTCGGCGGTTAGGCTGCGTCGCAGCGGGCGCTGGCCTTCCCGCGGCCGTGCTTGTGGGTGGGAGAGACTAGAAAACGGCCCTTTTCAGGGCCACCACACTGTTCGGAAGTTGAAAAGTGCGAAAGAGTCTGTGTTGTTGTTGTTGTTGTTGCTGCGTGTGTGTGCGCTGTGTTGTTCGTTTGTTTGTTTGTTTGTTTGTTTGTTTGTTTCTTTCTTTCTTTCCGTTTGAGCGACGTGATGTGGCTGGGAGGGGAGAAGGAAAGGAAACGTGTCATGTGGCTGGCTGTGTGTGGAGCTGCTTCGTTTGTGTTTGTTATTGTGTGTCTTTGTATCGATCGCGACGGAGATGGCGGGCTGTGTGTTGTTGTGCGAGAGAGGCGGTAATTATTTGCTTGCGTGGTTTGGCTCTGTGTGTTTGCGGCGGCGTTGGGGTTTCCGAGGCAAGGCGTGTGGGCATAGGCGGCCGGATCAGCTGTTTCGTTCGTGTCGACGGCCGTTGCGCGCGGGAGTGGAGGGCGGTGTGTCGACACGCCTCCCTTTAACAATGGTCATTATTGCTGCCGTTGTCGTTTGGAAGGCGACTCTGCGACCGTGCAAAATGTGTGTGTGTGTGTGTGTGTGTGTGTGTGTGTGTGTGTGTGTGTGTGTGCGGGCTGTGTGGACGACAAGATGGCGGACGTGCGCCGGCGGCGGCTGTGCTGTGAAAGTGCAAAGTTGAAACAAAACAAGGTGCGGCGAGGACGACTGAAATTTTGCTTTGGACGTAGGTTTGTGTGGTGGCCCTGAAAAGGGCCGATTGTTGTGGGCCGGGCCGAGCCGAGCCGGCAAAGCGCGTTGCGTGCAGGGGAGCACGCGGCGCTGCGATTGCCTGGCCTCCTTTAGGCCTTCTTCTCGGTCTTCTTTGGCAGCAGGACGGCCTGGATGTTGGGTAGGACACCACCCTGTGCGATGGTGACGCCCGACAGGAGCTTGTTGAGCTCCTCGTCGTTGCGGATGGCAAGCTGCAGGTGGCGCGGGATGATGCGCGTCTTCTTGTTGTCGCGGGCCGCGTTTCCGGCCAGCTCGAGCACCTCAGCCGCGAGGTACTCCATGACGGCGGCGAGGTAGACGGGCGCCCCGGCGCCGACGCGCTCTGCGTAGTTTCCCTTGCGCAGGAGGCGGTGGATTCTGCCGACCGGGAACTGGAGCCCAGCCCTGCTTGAGCGGGACTTTGACTTGCCCTTGACTTTGCCTCCCTTTCCGCGTCCGGACATGGCGATGGGCTAGCGACGGTGCACACGAGAAGGAAACGAAAACGACCGGTGCGAGCGGCAGCGAGTCGAGCAGCGGAGTGCGTGCCGGCGCAGCCGGGGTGGGGGTGCTTTATGGGCTCGGGTGCGGCGGCCGGTTGCGCGCGCGCCCCATTGGTCGGCGGCCGCAACAGGGCGAGCTGGTAAAGGTGCGGCGGCGGCTGGCGGCGGGTGCCACTGTGTGGGGAGACGCTGACTAGAGCGGAGCGCTTGCTACTGGTGTTGCTGCTGCCGCCGTACGTTGGTTCGAGATGCCGCCCAAGACTAGCGGGAAGGCCGCCAAGAAGGCTGGCAAGGCGCAGAAGAACATTTCGAAGGGCGACAAGAAGAAGAAGCGCAAGAGGAAGGAGAGCTATGCCATCTACATCTACAAGGTGCTGAAGCAGGTGCACCCTGACACGGGCATCTCGTCGAAGGCGATGAGCATCATGAACAGCTTCGTGAACGACATTTTCGAGCGCATTGCGGCCGAGGCTTCTCGCCTGGCGCACTACAACAAGCGCTCGACCATCACGTCCCGCGAGATCCAGACCGCTGTGCGGCTGTTGCTGCCTGGCGAGCTGGCCAAGCACGCCGTGAGCGAGGGCACGAAGGCGGTGACCAAGTACACGAGCTCCAAGTAAGGAGGTGGCTCTGGAACGGAAGGAAGGATGGAGAGAGAATGCTCCTCCGTTGCGAGAGCGGCAAAACGGCCCTTTTCAGGGCCACCAACTTGCCTTTTGCGGGAAGGGCGGAATTGTTGTTGTTGTTTGTGTGGACGGCTGTGATGTATGTGTGCATTTTGATTGTGGGTGGGGGGGCGCGTCAAAGCGTGTTGCGCGGGGTACGGCCACGAGGTTGGTCGCCGTGGCGTGGAATGGTGGCACGCCTCGTTGGCGTGGTTTTTGACCCATTTGGTGTTGTTGGTGTGTGTGTTACCTGTCTGCGAGGGGGGACAGTGCGATCGCCGACTTTTGTGTCACCGTAACGACGGCCGTTTGCGGGTTTGTTTTTTGCACATCATACATGGCGAGGGTGAAATGTGAAATGTTGTTTTTTTTTGTGGTTTTTGTTTGCCGCCCACTATTCCCTTTGCTGTACGCCGAGTTTGACAATGGTGCGACGTAACTGCAGCGTGGAGGTGTGTGAGTGACGTTGAAATGAACGTGCCATGAAGACGCATTGTTGTTGCATTGTACTGTACGTGTACGGCGACACGCACGATGATGTACCATTCGACTCTGATTTTTGATAGCCGTGTCTGACTGATTGCGTACGACGCACGCACACCGATGTCGTCATTCAAGATGCACGCGTGTCCAGTGCAGTACAGTAAGCGCGACGCTAGACGACGGCGGCGGCGGCGGCGGCCGTTTTTGGCGAATGTCTGTACACGTGTTTGTCTGTGTCCATCCGGTATGTATTTGTTTGTTTGAAAGTGTTTTGTGTGTCGGTGACGTGGTCCGATCCGTCGCCCCCCTGAGTAACTGTCGATCGGCGCGATAGACCGGCGTCACGCAACTGAACCGAAGTCGTGGGCACACCCGTCATACTGTTGTACACCGTCGCGCTGAGAACGGTAACGACAGGTTGACTTTGATCGGTCGAATGTCTGGGCAGAACGTGAGGAAGGAGGCAAGAGTGCAGGAGGAAAGGACAGAGGGGGGGGGGGCAAAAGAGAGAGGAAGGGAAAAAGGGGAGAAACGCATTCGTAGAGCAACGGAACGTTCCCGTGTCGGAGGCGTATTGGAGCCGCACTGAAATGCGTTTAACGGCGGCGCGGCTGCAAGTGTCTGCCGTGGTGAACGTTACCTTTGACGGCTGCATTGGCCTTTGCTTTTTGCTTTTGCTTTCGCTTTCGCTTTCCCGGTTGTACGTAACGTTTGTTGGTATGGTTGGTTCTGAGGAAGAGTGTGTGACAGTGCCGTGCCGTCCATGTTCGTGTGCCCTCCCATTGTGTGTATGCTATTGTCTGTGTACTTGAATGATGTATGTAGGTGTTAGTGGACGTGTTTTACCAGTGGGGGGAAATGGATCGTCGATAGTTGGCGTCACTCTGTCACGGTCGAGATGACGCACCCTCCGTACAGAAAGGTGTCGGGAAAGTGTGTGTGTGTGTGTGTGTGTGTGTGTGTGTGTGTGTGTGTGTGTGTGCGTGCGTGCGTCCGTGAATTGGCAGTGTTTGGAGGTGGGCGTGCCCTGCATGTGGCCCGGAAGGCTGTTCGTTTGGCGGTAGTGTTGTGTGGACAGGGGAGGGGCATGCGTAACGCTGCTGGCATGGCATTTCGGGAGATGGGAGGGGGCAAACGAGGAAACGAGGAGCGGCGGCCAAAGACGGGACGGGGAGGGGCGCGGTGTGGGTGGCTTGCGCCTGTGCTCGGCGTTGTGGTTTGTGCAAAAGAGGAGGAGAAAAACAATGAGTTGCCAGGGAGGGGAGCGGTGTTGTGTTGTGGTTGTCGTGGTGTAGCCGCAGACGCGGCTGTCAGTGAACGTGGCGAGACGGACGGATGCGCGGAGGGGCGGGGGCGGCGCATTTCGCCGGTGCCGTGCCGTGCCGTGCCATGCCATGCCTGAAAGCCGCGTGGTCGCTGTGTTGTTGGTGGCGTGGGGGCGAGGAGAGTACCGTACGGGTGTGCTTGTGCGCCGGAAATGGCACACTGCGCCTGCCCGTCTTGGAGGCTGATGGCTGTGGTGTGGAAATGGGGCGCGGTGATGTTGAAGCAGTTGAAGAACAGAAAAGAAACCAAGAAGAAAACGGAAGGCGTGATGCGGCGGTGGTGGTGAGAGCGGGAAAAACAAAACAAAACAAAAAAAAAGAAAGAAAAAAAAACAACAAGAAAAAAGAAGGAAAAACAACAAGAAACAAAAAAAGAAAACAAAAAGTCTATCAATATTAAAATGTAAATGGAAATGGAAATGGAAATGGACCCAGGTATAACCTCCCTGCACAAATAGCAGAGAGTCCGATGATAATAAAAATGTGCCAGAATGTTAACGTCCCTACAAAACAAACCCAACGATAATATTAATGAAAGAATGAACCGTATGTAACATTGCAACAGACATAATGGAACCTGATAAATTGTATAAGGGCAGCAGCGTTGACCTTTGGCCCTGTATTCAGAATAAAAAGAGCCAAAGATCGTTACCCCAATGAAAAAGACACTGAAACACGTATGTAACATAGCAGCGATGGCGAGACATTGTAGCATCTGTGACCAGAGAGTTTGCGCTGGACCGCGCGAGTGTTGCGAGCGGTTCTCAGTCAGTCAGTCAGTCAGTCAGTCAGTCAGTCAGTCGTTGCGAGTCTGTAGCTCTGTCTAGTTGAGGGCTGTACTCTGTCAGTAGTCGTCGCGTGCAGTACGCTAATAGTCGTCATGCAGAGCGGTCGGTCAGTAGTAGCAGCCGAGTGCGGTTGTGTGATGTAGGCGGTCGGCAACACTGGTCAAGATGGTGAAGGAGGTATACTGTTAATTAATATAATCATTAGATAATGAAAAATTATATTTATTGTAATTAATTCTCCAACAAGTTCCCCAAAAATAATTTTTATTTCAAAAGCATTTTTCAAAAATGTAATGTTTTATTGAACTAAAGAGTTCGTTGCACTTCCCATTTCATTCCACTTCTTTGAAGAAAAATTTCACTAAAATCACAAAAAAAGAGAATATTATTATTTGCAATGCAGTTCCTCCAAGCGCTGCGCAACAACAAGAGCAGAAATGTGACATCCATTTATTCTGAGGTAAGACTTTAATTCTGATTGTTTTGCACAGGGCCAAAGACCGATATTTCGGCTCAATTGAAGTTTCTTGTCACTGAACGGACTTTAAATGTTGTGAAGAATTTATATTTGAGTCGGATTGCGAATTTCACATTTTTGTTGCCATTTTCAATACCTCTCATTGTGGGCGAGGTTACAATTAGCGCAATGTCCATTAGCATCCGTAAATAACATTGTCCATTATTTTAAATTTTGCGGGGAGGTTACAACACACAAAAAAAAAAAAAAAAACAAAAAAGTTGCATTTATATCCGCTCCTCAATTGTAGATACCCCTTACACAGCTGTGTGCAATGAATGAGTGCTGGCTGGTAATTAATTGCACTCCTTGGAGGGAAATGCCATAGGAAGTAGTCTTTAAAAAGTGAATGTTTTTCGTTAAAAGACAAAAGTTGCTTTAGAAAAAAGTAATAGTGGGGCTTTTGTTGTTGAACAAAATAAGTACAATGAACATACGTTATCAGATTTGCGCAATGCAGCTTCACACTACCTTTTGATTATAACACAATATACTATACATCGTCCCGAACCGTGACCAGAGTCGCGAGACGAGCAGAGCACGCCGCCGACGCCCGCTCAGTACAACCGTCCACCCGCTACTACTGTCGACCGACTACTACCTCTCCCGACTCGCGCTACAATATATATAACAACTGTTCCTGGCGACCCGGTGCGTGCCACTACTGTCGTCTGGCGCGGTCCAAGCGCCGACTAGCAACGATAAATAACTCTCTGGTCAGACAGAGATGCTGTCATGCCTCGCCATCGCTCTGGTAACGAATACATACGTGTTGCAGCGTGCGTACCACCGGAACACGCAGTGGCGGAGCCAAAGACTGTGTTGTCGAGGTCGAGTGCGAGCGGGAAGAGAGGCAGCGTCGGCACGGAGATGCAAGCGAGCGAGACGCACGGGGGCTGCGGCGTGGCGCGTTTGCGGTCGGCGCCTTTGGTGGCAACGGCCGGGACAAGCAGCGGTGTATGGTGTGGTGCGGGGCGGACAGGGGCGGCGGTGGACGGGGAGGAGGCGGCGCGACGACGGCATGGGGGCGAAAACGGGACGGGGGACGGCGGATGTTGAGAGGCGTCACGCGCGGACAGGACACAGGACACAGACACAGAGACACACAGATTGGAAAGGGAGGGTGCGCGGTAGTAGTTGGGAATGTGCGTACCGTGCGGGATGGGAGTGGGCGAGGAACACGGTCGTGGCCCCTGTTTGTGGGTGCGTGTGATGACGTCGGTGTGTTGTGGGAAGGGAAGGTGCTGTGGCGGCGGCGCGTAATGGGCGTAGGCCGAAAAGAGAAAGGAACGTGGGCAGTGTGTTGGCAAGCGTCGGTTCGACTGCGACGTTGATGGGCAGGGCAAGGTTAATGGTGGTAGGAGTAGGCGTGTGGGCGCAAAAAATCTGCCGCTGCAGGCGGTGCCGTAACCGCCATGGGGCGGGAAGGAGAGAGGGCCAAAGAAAGAAAGAAAGAAGAAAACAAAATAAAAAAAAAAAGGAGGGGGGGGGGGGCGAAAGGAAGGCAGGAAGGACAAGAGGCGAGGCGACGGCTTGCTTTGTGTATCGGTCGGTCTCTGGCTATGCTTCGTTTTCTGCAGCAGGGTCGGTGCGCGGCGTGGCTCGCGGCAGTGGGAACGCCTGGCGGCTGGACGGCCAGCAATGCGGTTGGATGGGCGGCCACAGCACCGCACCTGTGCCCGAGGAGGAGACGCTGGCGGCGGGCCCTGAGGTGAGGCCGGCTCGGCTCGGCTGGGGCTGTGGATGTGTAGGTGTGCGCCGCTGCTGCAACAACGAGTAAAACGCGAGAAGAAGGGATGGCGGTAGAGAGAAAAAAAAAAAAAAGGTCGTGTTGTGTTGATGCGCAGGCAGACGCGTACAGAGAGACGAGCCCGGTCTGCAGCAGGGTGTGGCCGTGCCGAGTGCAGAGCAGCGGCGGCTCGGTTCGGTTCGGTTCGGCCCGGCGGGCCGCGCTGTTGTCGCGGACGTGAGCGCCCCCTGGCGGGTGGCCGGAGGCGGCGCGGCGTGTTGGACGTGTGGCTGGTGGCAGTGCACAATTTGCGAGTGGCTGGCGGTGTGGCGTGGCGGTTGGCGCGTCGGGCGGCGGAGAGGGAGAGAGAGGAGAGGTATGTGTTGCGGGCGCCCTTTGCTGCGCTGCGTCGTTGCGTGTGCCGTACAGGGCGGGCGCTTGTCGACTGTGTGGGCGGTGTGGCGAATTGGCGTGAAACGGCTGCCGAGAGGTGTGTGGTAGCGAGCCGGTCGGTGTCAGTGCGAAGGGGAATGTGCGTGCGTTTGGCGGTTTCGGTGTGCTTTTTGCGGCGTGAGAGTGGGAATTAGTGGGGCCGGCTGTTGTGTTTGTTCCTTGTGTCTTGTGTCGTGTAGGTAGCTTGATGGCAACGTGGAAGGACGCCGGTTTCGTTTCGAGCCTTGCGTGTGGTTGTCGACGTTGACTGGTTGGCGTGTGCCGATGCACGTGCATGTGTGGGTCGCGAGTGCGTTTTTGGCTGGCTGTGTGTGTGTGTGTGTTTTGGGGGGGAAGGGGGAGGCGGTGGTGAAAGTGCAGTCGTTGCCACGGGCGTCGTCGGGTCGGGTGGGGCTGGGGCTGTGCGTCGTGGCGGAAAGGTGGTAGGTTGCGGGAAGCGAGCCCGTCGTTGACGGTGTCGCGTGAGTTGTGAATCGAGTGGGGCGCGGGGCGCGGGGCGCGGGACAGGAGCAGCGTGCCGCTGCGTCGTGGTCGTCAGCAGAGGCTGTGCGTGTGCTTGTCCTTTTTGTGGGCGGTTCGTGCGAGGCGTTTTTGTTTTGTGTTGCCCTAGTTGTTAGTTTATTTTGTTTGTGTTTGTTATTTTGAGACGACGACTGGTTGGTGGCGTGCGCGCGAAGTGGCGGTGTGCGCTTCCCGTGTCGTTTGTGTTGTTTTTTTTTTGTTTTTGTTTTTGTGTGTTTTTTTTTGCACTGGGCCCCGGGGGGTGGGTGGGTGCGTGCGTGTGTGTCGATTGCCGGCTGGCGAAAGGTGCGCCATCGGCGGGGTGGGTCGCCGGCACGAGTAGAGGCGGCGGCGTTGTTGCTGTTGTTGTGTGGTGTTTGTTTTGTTCGGCTGTGTCGGCGAGCTGTGTTGCGGTGCGTGTGAATGGTGGTGCAAAAGTGCTGGCGTTGGGGCTGCGACTGCGACGGCGGCGAGCCGCGGGCGCGCATGATAGTGATGTTGTGAACAGCGGCTGTGTACGGTAGTGGTGTTGTTGTAGCACGACGTGCATCCGGGCCGGCGCGGAAAGCGCAGTTGCGGGCGGTTGCCCTTCGGTGCCAGCCATGTCGCGTGAGCGGCGGGTTGCTGTGGTGTCGACACGTGGTGCTCTGGGTTGTTGTGTGGTGCCCTTTGGCCGGTGGGGGTGGTTCGCGTGCGTCTCGTTCGCGCTCGGTATCTGGTCGTGGTCGTGCTGCTCCCCCGTCTGTCGGCGGTTTTCGACGTCGTCTGTACGTTTTTGTCCGTTTGCGGCGGTGCCTGCCGACGTCGTCCCGTCGCGACCTTTCAACCGAAAGTGTGGCGCCCGAAGGTGAACGAACGTAACCCTGACCTCGGCGCTTTACGCTGAGCCGAGCGAACCGAACCGAACCTAACCTGTGGTGTGGTGAGGTGAGCTCAGCCTGTGAGCCCCAAACGTCTACGTAAGGTAAGCTGTCCGGCGGCTCACGCCTCACGTTTTGAACGCTTTTTTAACCTACGTTTGACGCTTCTTAACCTAGCACTGACCCCTTAACCTAACGTGTAACGTAACCTAACGTAACCTAACCTAACCTAACCTCTGACGCCTGACGTGTTTGAATGCTTAACCTAAGTTTGACGCTTAACCTAACCCAAGTCCCCTTAACCTAACCCACGTCCACCTAACCTAACCGAACCTAACCTAGACGTGTAAACGTAATGTGTAACGCGCAACGTGTAAGGTCGGCTGTCGTGTGTGCTGACGGCAGATTGGGTTGGTCTGTAGATTCGGATTGCGGTTTGCCTCGGTCGAGGGGTTGGGTCGGAAGCGGCGAGGGGCGGCGGCGCCTGTTGCGCAGGCGGCGTCCGTTTGCGGCGGGCAATTGTTGAGAAACGGCTGTGAATGTTGGCGGGCGAGAGGAGGAGGACGGCGCGCGATGTGGCCCGACGGCTGCGGGCCGATCGGGAAACGGCGGGAGGGCGACGGAAGGCGATGGGGCGGCGGAGGCGCGTTTGCACGGCCGTCATCGCCGCACGCCTCGGCTTGTGTGGCTGTGGCGCCGGCCGCGCTGGCCGGGCTGCCGCGGCGACGGTGTGGGAGTTTTGCCGAAGGTTTGGCCATTGTGGCGGGTCGTCGGCTGGGGCTGTGGGGGCGGCATTTGGGCGGGGGCGGCGATTCTCGGCGGGCCGACCCAGGCTGTAGCGCGCGGTAGCTGCAGTTTGGCCGTGGTTTGCGGCGCTGCCGTGGCGACTGGTTGGCGACTGTGGTGTGGCTGTGTGTAGCCCCATCCTCGGTGGTTTGAAAGGCGCGGGCGGTTGTGGCGCAGCTTTGGGGCTGCTCCGCACAGGCTGTCGGACGTTGGGCGGTAGCAAGCGCGGGAGGCGCGGCGCGGCGGCGCGCAGAGTGGCGGCCGCTCTCTCGGCCGTCCGCGCCCGCCCGCGACACTGGCTGGGCCCTTGTGATTCTCTGCTCTGCTCTGCCGTGCTGTGCTGTGCTTGCGTGCCTGCCGTCCCGCTCGCTCTCGCTCTCGCTCTCGCTGTGTGTTACGCGCGTCGTCGAAATGGCAGATCAGGCGGCTACGAACGAGACTGCTGCGGCACCCGCCGCCACCGGCACTACGAAGAAGGCCAAGTCTGCGTCGTCTGCGAAGAAGCCGCGCGCCAAGCCTGCGCACCCGCGCACCTCTGAGATGGTGACGGCCGCCATCAAGAGTCTGAAGGAGCGCGGCGGGTCGTCGCTGCAGGCGATCAAGAAGTACATAGCCGCGCACTACAAGCTGGACGCGGAGAAGCTGGCGCCGTTTATCAAGAAGTACCTCAAGTCGGCCGTCGTGGCGGGCGAGCTGGTGCAGACGAAGGGGAAGGGCGCGTCCGGCTCGTTCAAGCTTGCCGGCGCCGGCGGCGGGGGGGCGGCCGAGGGCGGCAAGGCTCGTGCTGGCGGTGCCAAGAAGAAGCGCGCCGCTCCGGCCAGCAAGGAGAAGAAGGGCGCCCGTGCGGCCGGCGCAAAGAAGGCTGGTGGCGTGAAGGCGGCGACCGGTCGGAAGGCGGGCGCCGCCAAGAAGGCGTCTGCGGCGTCGGCCGCTCCCGCGGGTGCGAAGAAGGCGGCTGCGGCCAAGCCGGCCAAGGCCAAGTCGCCGTCGAAGGCGAAGAAGGCCGCCAAGGTTCCGACGAAGAAGCCGAAGGCGCCGCGCCCGAAGAAGGCGACGACGCCGTCTAAGGCGAAGGCTTCGCCCAAGAAGAAGAAGTAGAGTAGAGTAGAGGAGAAAGAGATGGGAAAGGAAGGGTTTGGCGCTTGACCCCGTCGTCCCCACCCCCCGTCGTCGTCTAGTGGCGCGCAAGAGACGCGCGGCCCAAAACGGCCCTTCTCAGGGCCATCAAAGCACGTCGGGGAAGGTTTTGATTGTCGTGTTGCGTTTGGTGTGGGTGTCTGTCTGTATGCCCGTGGGGATGCTGTTTGCGTGCCGTGGTGGTTTGATTGCGGGGGTCGGTGGCGGGTGTGGGCGGCGGTAGCGGTAAGCGGTGTTGTTGTTGTCGTGGTTGATTGTCGCCGTGTTTGTGGCGGCGGCCGACGGTTGGTTTTCTGTCACGTTGTTTTGTTTGAATACGTTGGTTGGCTTGCCTGCGTTCGTTCTTCTCGGATGTGTGTCTTGTCTAGTCGTGTCTGGTCTTTGTTTTGTTTCTTTGTGTGTGTTATGTTTTGCAACGGGGGGCACGTTGAGATGTGGAAGGAGTCGGCGGGGATTTCGGTGGCGTGTAGAGCGAGCGAGCGCGCCTGCCTGGCCGTTGGCCGTCGGAGTGGAGTGCGGGTTTTTTTTGTTTTCGAAACGAAAGCGGCGGCCGGCCAGCCACCCGTGCGGTGTGACGTCGGCCGTTGGGTATTGTGCGCTTTGAGCGCCGGGGAGGGATGATGTGTGATTGTTGCGCGCTGCTAGCAGGCAGGCAGAGTGAGCGGGTGTGTGTGGCGGACGGACGGGAAGTGGTGGTTTTTGTTTTTGGGTTGCGGGGCGAGAGGCAGGCGACCGACAAAGTTTGCTCGCGACGGAGAGATGTTAGTGGCCCTGAAAAGGGCCGTTTTTGTTTGTGCGGTGCGGTGCCGCGGCGCGGTTTAGGCGCGCTCGCCGCGGATGCGGCGCGCGAGCTGGATGTCCTTGGGCATGATGGTGACGCGCTTGGCGTGGATTGCGCACAGGTTGGTGTCTTCGAAGAGGCCGACGAGGTAGGCCTCGCTGGCCTCCTGCAGGGCCATGACTGCGGAGCTCTGGAAGCGCAGGTCGGTCTTGAAGTCCTGGGCGATCTCGCGCACTAGGCGCTGGAATGGCAGCTTGCGGATGAGCAGCTCTGTGCTCTTCTGGTAGCGCCTGATTTCTCGCAGGGCGACGGTGCCCGGCCTGTAGCGGTGGGGCTTCTTGACGCCTCCGGTGGCGGGCGCGCTCTTCCTCGCCGCCTTGGTGGCGAGCTGTTTGCGCGGCGCCTTTCCGCCGGTGGACTTGCGGGCCGTTTGCTTTGTGCGGGCCATGGCGGTAGCGTTGGCGGTAGCGGAGCGGCGTGCGTGGAGGTTAGGTGCGGCGCGGCGTCCGGTGCTGCCTTGACAACGGGCCCGCGCGCCTCCGTGCTGCGCTTATATGCCCTCGGTTGCGCGTGGTGGGGGGAGGGCGGGCCAGAGTCTATATAGGGGGGCGGCGGGCGCGCTGGGCGCAGACCGTAGCCGACTCGCCAGCCGCTGCAGCTGCTGTTTGTGCACGTTTTGCTTTGCCCGAGGAAGGAAGGATGACAGGCCGCGGCAAGGGAGGAAAGGGGCTCGGCAAGGGTGGCGCCAAGCGGCACCGCAAGGTGTTGCGCGACAACATCCAGGGCATCACGAAGCCCGCCATCCGCCGCCTGGCTCGCAGGGGCGGCGTGAAGCGCATCTCTGGTCTGATCTACGAGGAGACCCGCGGGGTGCTGAAGGTGTTCCTGGAGAACGTGATCCGCGACGCGGTGACGTACACTGAGCACGCCAAGCGCAAGACTGTGACGGCCATGGACGTGGTGTACGCCCTGAAGAGGCAGGGGCGCACCCTGTACGGTTTCGGCGGTTAGGCTGCGTCGCAGCGGGCGCTGGCCTTCCCGCGGCCGTGCTTGTGGGTGGGAGAGACTAGAAAACGGCCCTTTTCAGGGCCACCACACTGTTCGGAAGTTGAAAAGTGCGAAAGAGTCTGTGTTGTTGTTGTTGTTGTTGCTGCGTGTGTGTGCGCTGTGTTGTTCGTTTGTTTGTTTGTTTGTTTGTTTGTTTGTTTCTTTCTTTCTTTCCGTTTGAGCGACGTGATGTGGCTGGGAGGGGAGAAGGAAAGGAAACGTGTCATGTGGCTGGCTGTGTGTGGAGCTGCTTCGTTTGTGTTTGTTATTGTGTGTCTTTGTATCGATCGCGACGGAGATGGCGGGCTGTGTGTTGTTGTGCGAGAGAGGCGGTAATTATTTGCTTGCGTGGTTTGGCTCTGTGTGTTTGCGGCGGCGTTGGGGTTTCCGAGGCAAGGCGTGTGGGCATAGGCGGCCGGATCAGCTGTTTCGTTCGTGTCGACGGCCGTTGCGCGCGGGAGTGGAGGGCGGTGTGTCGACACGCCTCCCTTTAACAATGGTCATTATTGCTGCCGTTGTCGTTTGGAAGGCGACTCTGCGACCGTGCAAAATGTGTGTGTGTGTGTGTGTGTGTGTGTGTGTGTGTGTGTGTGTGTGTGTGCGGGCTGTGTGGACGACAAGATGGCGGACGTGCGCCGGCGGCGGCTGTGCTGTGAAAGTGCAAAGTTGAAACAAAACAAGGTGCGGCGAGGACGACTGAAATTTTGCTTTGGACGTAGGTTTGTGTGGTGGCCCTGAAAAGGGCCGATTGTTGTGGGCCGGGCCGAGCCGAGCCGGCAAAGCGCGTTGCGTGCAGGGGAGCACGCGGCGCTGCGATTGCCTGGCCTCCTTTAGGCCTTCTTCTCGGTCTTCTTTGGCAGCAGGACGGCCTGGATGTTGGGTAGGACACCACCCTGTGCGATGGTGACGCCCGACAGGAGCTTGTTGAGCTCCTCGTCGTTGCGGATGGCAAGCTGCAGGTGGCGCGGGATGATGCGCGTCTTCTTGTTGTCGCGGGCCGCGTTTCCGGCCAGCTCGAGCACCTCAGCCGCGAGGTACTCCATGACGGCGGCGAGGTAGACGGGCGCCCCGGCGCCGACGCGCTCTGCGTAGTTTCCCTTGCGCAGGAGGCGGTGGATTCTGCCGACCGGGAACTGGAGCCCAGCCCTGCTTGAGCGGGACTTTGACTTGCCCTTGACTTTGCCTCCCTTTCCGCGTCCGGACATGGCGATGGGCTAGCGACGGTGCACACGAGAAGGAAACGAAAACGACCGGTGCGAGCGGCAGCGAGTCGAGCAGCGGAGTTTTTTTTTTTTTTTTTTTTTTTTTTTTTTTTTTTTTTTTTTTTTTTTTTTTTTTTTTTTTTTTTTTTTTTAACTTTCATTCCTCCACCGGAAGGGTGGGGCGGGCTCATGGAGGGCTTAATGCCGCTTTGGAGCCTTATCTTATTCTTATGTTTTTCTGTTGTGGCACTTTTTATTTCATAGTTTGGGTAGTCTTGTTCAAATTTTCTATTTTCTATTCCTGTATGTATATATATAATTATTAATATTTTGCTATATTATTATTTTGTTAGTTGGTTTGTTGGATTTGGGGACTATACACAGCCCTGACATTTGCCTTACAGCTGAGGGAAACCCCATAAAACCTCAGCCAGGGTTGGGTGTCATTCCTGTTTCTTTCTGTCTCTTAATTAGTCTGGCATGATGTGGAACTGCAGGTGCTCTGGGAGTTGTTTTCCTGTTGTAACTGTTTCTAAATCCTTGTGTTTTCCGGGGTGAATTTGTTCTGTTGCTATTGCGGCGATTTGTGGTGGGTAAGGATACTTGTAGCGTGGTAGATTGAGGTGGAATGGTGTCCGTTTTGTCTGCCGTGTTTCTTCGGGTGCGTTTGTTGGTTACTGTCTCCCATTCCCGGTCGTCATCATCTTGTTCGTCAGTTTTTCCGTGTGTCTCTGTCGTTTCTTGTGTGTTCTGATGGAGTGGAGCGTTGTCTTGCGGTTGGGGTCTGTCGATCGGTGCGTCTTTATTTGTTGTTTGTGGCGTTTTTGTCGCTTTTGGTTTTGTGTCCGCGGGTTTTTTTGGTCTTGGCTTTGAGCTAGCGGTCGTCTTCCTCGCGCGTTTGCGGTCTCCAGTTTGTAGACATTCGTCGTCCGTTGTGTCAGAAAGCATTTTGTCTGAGGCGTGGGCGGGTGCAGGTTCGTGACTTGGCGGTGGCATCAATTCTTGGTCCTGTGTCAGTGGCAGGGTTGGCTTTGTGTTCGCAGTCGTCATCGTCGGTGCAGAATTGTCACCTGCGATGATTATGCGTGAGCTTTCGTACGCGCTGGTAGTCGCTTGGGACGACATGTCGTCCTTCCGCGTGTTGTGGCTGTAGTTTTCAATGAGGTGTAGTGTAGTGTAGTGGTCTCCCTCCTAGTGTGTGTAGTGTAAGACTCTCCCTACTATTCTAGCCTTTGCGCTGCAAGCGCGGGCTGGTCTGTCCGCAGACAGGGCCCTGACTTGCGACAATCCCTGACTATCGGTTTCCCTACGTTCCAGCTTTCCAGAACATCTCGCCTAGCTGTGTTGGGAAACACGACAATTTGCTTTTATTCGTTTGAGTGAACTCAGGTCGGGAGTGCGCTTACACTTCAGTGGAAGGCATTTCCCGCTTCCTTTGTTCGCTCTTTGTGTTCTCGAGGCTCGAGGCTAGCAGCACAGAGTCCGCGTCGCAGCGAGTCAAGCACAGGAGTGCGTGCCGGCGCAGCCGGGGTGGGGGTGCTTTATGGGCTCGGGTGCGGCGGCCGGTTGCGCGCGCGCCCCATTGGTCGGCGGCCGCAACAGGGCGAGCTGGTAAAGGTGCGGCGGCGGCTGGCGGCGGGTGCCACTGTGTGGGGAGACGCTGACTAGAGCGGAGCGCTTGCTACTGGTGTTGCTGCTGCCGCCGTACGTTGGTTCGAGATGCCGCCCAAGACTAGCGGGAAGGCCGCCAAGAAGGCTGGCAAGGCGCAGAAGAACATTTCGAAGGGCGACAAGAAGAAGAAGCGCAAGAGGAAGGAGAGCTATGCCATCTACATCTACAAGGTGCTGAAGCAGGTGCACCCTGACACGGGCATCTCGTCGAAGGCGATGAGCATCATGAACAGCTTCGTGAACGACATTTTCGAGCGCATTGCGGCCGAGGCTTCTCGCCTGGCGCACTACAACAAGCGCTCGACCATCACGTCCCGCGAGATCCAGACCGCTGTGCGGCTGTTGCTGCCTGGCGAGCTGGCCAAGCACGCCGTGAGCGAGGGCACGAAGGCGGTGACCAAGTACACGAGCTCCAAGTAAGGAGGTGGCTCTGGAACGGAAGGAAGGATGGAGAGAGAATGCTCCTCCGTTGCGAGAGCGGCAAAACGGCCCTTTTCAGGGCCACCAACTTGCCTTTTGCGGGAAGGGCGGAATTGTTGTTGTTGTTTGTGTGGACGGCTGTGATGTATGTGTGCATTTTGATTGTGGGTGGGGGGGCGCGTCAAAGCGTGTTGCGCGGGGTACGGCCACGAGGTTGGTCGCCGTGGCGTGGAATGGTGGCACGCCTCGTTGGCGTGGTTTTTGACCCATTTGGTGTTGTTGGTGTGTGTGTTACCTGTCTGCGAGGGGGGACAGTGCGATCGCCGACTTTTGTGTCACCGTAACGACGGCCGTTTGCGGGTTTGTTTTTTGCACATCATACATGGCGAGGGTGAAATGTGAAATGTTGTTTTTTTTTTGTGGTTTTTGTTTGCCGCCCACTATTCCCTTTGCTGTACGCCGAGTTTGACAATGGTGCGACGTAACTGCAGCGTGGAGGTGTGTGAGTGACGTTGAAATGAACGTGCCATGAAGACGCATTGTTGTTGCATTGTACTGTACGTGTACGGCGACACGCACGATGATGTACCATTCGACTCTGATTTTTGATAGCCGTGTCTGACTGATTGCGTACGACGCACGCACACCGATGTCGTCATTCAAGATGCACGCGTGTCCAGTGCAGTACAGTAAGCGCGACGCTAGACGACGGCGGCGGCGGCGGCGGCCGTTTTTGGCGAATGTCTGTACACGTGTTTGTCTGTGTCCATCCGGTATGTATTTGTTTGTTTGAAAGTGTTTTGTGTGTCGGTGACGTGGTCCGATCCGTCGCCCCCCTGAGTAACTGTCGATCGGCGCGATAGACCGGCGTCACGCAACTGAACCGAAGTCGTGGGCACACCCGTCATACTGTTGTACACCGTCGCGCTGAGAACGGTAACGACAGGTTGACTTTGATCGGTCGAATGTCTGGGCAGAACGTGAGGAAGGAGGCAAGAGTGCAGGAGGAAAGGACAGAGGGGGGGGGGGCAAAAGAGAGAGGAAGGGAAAAAGGGGAGAAACGCATTCGTAGAGCAACGGAACGTTCCCGTGTCGGAGGCGTATTGGAGCCGCACTGAAATGCGTTTAACGGCGGCGCGGCTGCAAGTGTCTGCCGTGGTGAACGTTACCTTTGACGGCTGCATTGGCCTTTGCTTTTTGCTTTTGCTTTCGCTTTCGCTTTCCCGGTTGTACGTAACGTTTGTTGGTATGGTTGGTTCTGAGGAAGAGTGTGTGACAGTGCCGTGCCGTCCATGTTCGTGTGCCCTCCCATTGTGTGTATGCTATTGTCTGTGTACTTGAATGATGTATGTAGGTGTTAGTGGACGTGTTTTACCAGTGGGGGGAAATGGATCGTCGATAGTTGGCGTCACTCTGTCACGGTCGAGATGACGCACCCTCCGTACAGAAAGGTGTCGGGAAAGTGTGTGTGTGTGTGTGTGTGTGTGTGTGTGTGTGTGTGTGTGTGTGTGTGTGCGTGCGTGCGTCCGTGAATTGGCAGTGTTTGGAGGTGGGCGTGCCCTGCATGTGGCCCGGAAGGCTGTTCGTTTGGCGGTAGTGTTGTGTGGACAGGGGAGGGGCATGCGTAACGCTGCTGGCATGGCATTTCGGGAGATGGGAGGGGGCAAACGAGGAAACGAGGAGCGGCGGCCAAAGACGGGACGGGGAGGGGCGCGGTGTGGGTGGCTTGCGCCTGTGCTCGGCGTTGTGGTTTGTGCAAAAGAGGAGGAGAAAAACAATGAGTTGCCAGGGAGGGGAGCGGTGTTGTGTTGTGGTTGTCGTGGTGTAGCCGCAGACGCGGCTGTCAGTGAACGTGGCGAGACGGACGGATGCGCGGAGGGGCGGGGGCGGCGCATTTCGCCGGTGCCGTGCCGTGCCGTGCCATGCCATGCCTGAAAGCCGCGTGGTCGCTGTGTTGTTGGTGGCGTGGGGGCGAGGAGAGTACCGTACGGGTGTGCTTGTGCGCCGGAAATGGCACACTGCGCCTGCCCGTCTTGGAGGCTGATGGCTGTGGTGTGGAAATGGGGCGCGGTGATGTTGAAGCAGTTGAAGAACAGAAAAGAAACCAAGAAGAAAACGGAAGGCGTGATGCGGCGGTGGTGGTGAGAGCGGGAAAAACAAAACAAAACAAAAAAAAAGAAAGAAAAAAAAACAACAAGAAAAAAGAAGGAAAAACAACAAGAAACAAAAAAAGAAAACAAAAAGTCTATCAATATTAAAATGTAAATGGAAATGGAAATGGAAATGGACCCAGGTATAACCTCCCTGCACAAATAGCAGAGAGTCCGATGATAATAAAAATGTGCCAGAATGTTAACGTCCCTACAAAACAAACCCAACGATAATATTAATGAAAGAATGAACCGTATGTAACATTGCAACAGACATAATGGAACCTGATAAATTGTATAAGGGCAGCAGCGTTGACCTTTGGCCCTGTATTCAGAATAAAAAGAGCCAAAGATCGTTACCCCAATGAAAAAGACACTGAAACACGTATGTAACATAGCAGCGATGGCGAGACATTGTAGCATCTGTGACCAGAGAGTTTGCGCTGGACCGCGCGAGTGTTGCGAGCGGTTCTCAGTCAGTCAGTCAGTCAGTCAGTCAGTCAGTCAGTCGTTGCGAGTCTGTAGCTCTGTCTAGTTGAGGGCTGTACTCTGTCAGTAGTCGTCGCGTGCAGTACGCTAATAGTCGTCATGCAGAGCGGTCGGTCAGTAGTAGCAGCCGAGTGCGGTTGTGTGATGTAGGCGGTCGGCAACACTGGTCAAGATGGTGAAGGAGGTATACTGTTAATTAATATAATCATTAGATAATGAAAAATTATATTTATTGTAATTAATTCTCCAACAAGTTCCCCAAAAATAATTTTTATTTCAAAAGCATTTTTCAAAAATGTAATGTTTTATTGAACTAAAGAGTTCGTTGCACTTCCCATTTCATTCCACTTCTTTGAAGAAAAATTTCACTAAAATCACAAAAAAAGAGAATATTATTATTTGCAATGCAGTTCCTCCAAGCGCTGCGCAACAACAAGAGCAGAAATGTGACATCCATTTATTCTGAGGTAAGACTTTAATTCTGATTGTTTTGCACAGGGCCAAAGACCGATATTTCGGCTCAATTGAAGTTTCTTGTCACTGAACGGACTTTAAATGTTGTGAAGAATTTATATTTGAGTCGGATTGCGAATTTCACATTTTTGTTGCCATTTTCAATACCTCTCATTGTGGGCGAGGTTACAATTAGCGCAATGTCCATTAGCATCCGTAAATAACATTGTCCATTATTTTAAATTTTGCGGGGAGGTTACAACACACAAAAAAAAAAAAAAAAACAAAAAAGTTGCATTTATATCCGCTCCTCAATTGTAGATACCCCTTACACAGCTGTGTGCAATGAATGAGTGCTGGCTGGTAATTAATTGCACTCCTTGGAGGGAAATGCCATAGGAAGTAGTCTTTAAAAAGTGAATGTTTTTCGTTAAAAGACAAAAGTTGCTTTAGAAAAAAGTAATAGTGGGGCTTTTGTTGTTGAACAAAATAAGTACAATGAACATACGTTATCAGATTTGCGCAATGCAGCTTCACACTACCTTTTGATTATAACACAATATACTATACATCGTCCCGAACCGTGACCAGAGTCGCGAGACGAGCAGAGCACGCCGCCGACGCCCGCTCAGTACAACCGTCCACCCGCTACTACTGTCGACCGACTACTACCTCTCCCGACTCGCGCTACAATATATATAACAACTGTTCCTGGCGACCCGGTGCGTGCCACTACTGTCGTCTGGCGCGGTCCAAGCGCCGACTAGCAACGATAAATAACTCTCTGGTCAGACAGAGATGCTGTCATGCCTCGCCATCGCTCTGGTAACGAATACATACGTGTTGCAGCGTGCGTACCACCGGAACACGCAGTGGCGGAGCCAAAGACTGTGTTGTCGAGGTCGAGTGCGAGCGGGAAGAGAGGCAGCGTCGGCACGGAGATGCAAGCGAGCGAGACGCACGGGGGCTGCGGCGTGGCGCGTTTGCGGTCGGCGCCTTTGGTGGCAACGGCCGGGACAAGCAGCGGTGTATGGTGTGGTGCGGGGCGGACAGGGGCGGCGGTGGACGGGGAGGAGGCGGCGCGACGACGGCATGGGGGCGAAAACGGGACGGGGGACGGCGGATGTTGAGAGGCGTCACGCGCGGACAGGACACAGGACACAGACACAGAGACACACAGATTGGAAAGGGAGGGTGCGCGGTAGTAGTTGGGAATGTGCGTACCGTGCGGGATGGGAGTGGGCGAGGAACACGGTCGTGGCCCCTGTTTGTGGGTGCGTGTGATGACGTCGGTGTGTTGTGGGAAGGGAAGGTGCTGTGGCGGCGGCGCGTAATGGGCGTAGGCCGAAAAGAGAAAGGAACGTGGGCAGTGTGTTGGCAAGCGTCGGTTCGACTGCGACGTTGATGGGCAGGGCAAGGTTAATGGTGGTAGGAGTAGGCGTGTGGGCGCAAAAAATCTGCCGCTGCAGGCGGTGCCGTAACCGCCATGGGGCGGGAAGGAGAGAGGGCCAAAGAAAGAAAGAAAGAAGAAAACAAAATAAAAAAAAAAAAGGAGGGGGGGGGGGGGCGAAAGGAAGGCAGGAAGGACAAGAGGCGAGGCGACGGCTTGCTTTGTGTATCGGTCGGTCTCTGGCTATGCTTCGTTTTCTGCAGCAGGGTCGGTGCGCGGCGTGGCTCGCGGCAGTGGGAACGCCTGGCGGCTGGACGGCCAGCAATGCGGTTGGATGGGCGGCCACAGCACCGCACCTGTGCCCGAGGAGGAGACGCTGGCGGCGGGCCCTGAGGTGAGGCCGGCTCGGCTCGGCTGGGGCTGTGGATGTGTAGGTGTGCGCCGCTGCTGCAACAACGAGTAAAACGCGAGAAGAAGGGATGGCGGTAGAGAGAAAAAAAAAAAAAAGGTCGTGTTGTGTTGATGCGCAGGCAGACGCGTACAGAGAGACGAGCCCGGTCTGCAGCAGGGTGTGGCCGTGCCGAGTGCAGAGCAGCGGCGGCTCGGTTCGGTTCGGTTCGGCCCGGCGGGCCGCGCTGTTGTCGCGGACGTGAGCGCCCCCTGGCGGGTGGCCGGAGGCGGCGCGGCGTGTTGGACGTGTGGCTGGTGGCAGTGCACAATTTGCGAGTGGCTGGCGGTGTGGCGTGGCGGTTGGCGCGTCGGGCGGCGGAGAGGGAGAGAGAGGAGAGGTATGTGTTGCGGGCGCCCTTTGCTGCGCTGCGTCGTTGCGTGTGCCGTACAGGGCGGGCGCTTGTCGACTGTGTGGGCGGTGTGGCGAATTGGCGTGAAACGGCTGCCGAGAGGTGTGTGGTAGCGAGCCGGTCGGTGTCAGTGCGAAGGGGAATGTGCGTGCGTTTGGCGGTTTCGGTGTGCTTTTTGCGGCGTGAGAGTGGGAATTAGTGGGGCCGGCTGTTGTGTTTGTTCCTTGTGTCTTGTGTCGTGTAGGTAGCTTGATGGCAACGTGGAAGGACGCCGGTTTCGTTTCGAGCCTTGCGTGTGGTTGTCGACGTTGACTGGTTGGCGTGTGCCGATGCACGTGCATGTGTGGGTCGCGAGTGCGTTTTTGGCTGGCTGTGTGTGTGTGTGTGTTTTGGGGGGGAAGGGGGAGGCGGTGGTGAAAGTGCAGTCGTTGCCACGGGCGTCGTCGGGTCGGGTGGGGCTGGGGCTGTGCGTCGTGGCGGAAAGGTGGTAGGTTGCGGGAAGCGAGCCCGTCGTTGACGGTGTCGCGTGAGTTGTGAATCGAGTGGGGCGCGGGGCGCGGGGCGCGGGACAGGAGCAGCGTGCCGCTGCGTCGTGGTCGTCAGCAGAGGCTGTGCGTGTGCTTGTCCTTTTTGTGGGCGGTTCGTGCGAGGCGTTTTTGTTTTGTGTTGCCCTAGTTGTTAGTTTATTTTGTTTGTGTTTGTTATTTTGAGACGACGACTGGTTGGTGGCGTGCGCGCGAAGTGGCGGTGTGCGCTTCCCGTGTCGTTTGTGTTGTTTTTTTTTTTGTTTTTGTTTTTGTGTGTTTTTTTTTGCACTGGGCCCCGGGGGGTGGGTGGGTGCGTGCGTGTGTGTCGATTGCCGGCTGGCGAAAGGTGCGCCATCGGCGGGGTGGGTCGCCGGCACGAGTAGAGGCGGCGGCGTTGTTGCTGTTGTTGTGTGGTGTTTGTTTTGTTCGGCTGTGTCGGCGAGCTGTGTTGCGGTGCGTGTGAATGGTGGTGCAAAAGTGCTGGCGTTGGGGCTGCGACTGCGACGGCGGCGAGCCGCGGGCGCGCATGATAGTGATGTTGTGAACAGCGGCTGTGTACGGTAGTGGTGTTGTTGTAGCACGACGTGCATCCGGGCCGGCGCGGAAAGCGCAGTTGCGGGCGGTTGCCCTTCGGTGCCAGCCATGTCGCGTGAGCGGCGGGTTGCTGTGGTGTCGACACGTGGTGCTCTGGGTTGTTGTGTGGTGCCCTTTGGCCGGTGGGGGTGGTTCGCGTGCGTCTCGTTCGCGCTCGGTATCTGGTCGTGGTCGTGCTGCTCCCCCGTCTGTCGGCGGTTTTCGACGTCGTCTGTACGTTTTTGTCCGTTTGCGGCGGTGCCTGCCGACGTCGTCCCGTCGCGACCTTTCAACCGAAAGTGTGGCGCCCGAAGGTGAACGAACGTAACCCTGACCTCGGCGCTTTACGCTGAGCCGAGCGAACCGAACCGAACCTAACCTGTGGTGTGGTGAGGTGAGCTCAGCCTGTGAGCCCCAAACGTCTACGTAAGGTAAGCTGTCCGGCGGCTCACGCCTCACGTTTTGAACGCTTTTTTAACCTACGTTTGACGCTTCTTAACCTAGCACTGACCCCTTAACCTAACGTGTAACGTAACCTAACGTAACCTAACCTAACCTAACCTCTGACGCCTGACGTGTTTGAATGCTTAACCTAAGTTTGACGCTTAACCTAACCCAAGTCCCCTTAACCTAACCCACGTCCACCTAACCTAACCGAACCTAACCTAGACGTGTAAACGTAATGTGTAACGCGCAACGTGTAAGGTCGGCTGTCGTGTGTGCTGACGGCAGATTGGGTTGGTCTGTAGATTCGGATTGCGGTTTGCCTCGGTCGAGGGGTTGGGTCGGAAGCGGCGAGGGGCGGCGGCGCCTGTTGCGCAGGCGGCGTCCGTTTGCGGCGGGCAATTGTTGAGAAACGGCTGTGAATGTTGGCGGGCGAGAGGAGGAGGACGGCGCGCGATGTGGCCCGACGGCTGCGGGCCGATCGGGAAACGGCGGGAGGGCGACGGAAGGCGATGGGGCGGCGGAGGCGCGTTTGCACGGCCGTCATCGCCGCACGCCTCGGCTTGTGTGGCTGTGGCGCCGGCCGCGCTGGCCGGGCTGCCGCGGCGACGGTGTGGGAGTTTTGCCGAAGGTTTGGCCATTGTGGCGGGTCGTCGGCTGGGGCTGTGGGGGCGGCATTTGGGCGGGGGCGGCGATTCTCGGCGGGCCGACCCAGGCTGTAGCGCGCGGTAGCTGCAGTTTGGCCGTGGTTTGCGGCGCTGCCGTGGCGACTGGTTGGCGACTGTGGTGTGGCTGTGTGTAGCCCCATCCTCGGTGGTTTGAAAGGCGCGGGCGGTTGTGGCGCAGCTTTGGGGCTGCTCCGCACAGGCTGTCGGACGTTGGGCGGTAGCAAGCGCGGGAGGCGCGGCGCGGCGGCGCGCAGAGTGGCGGCCGCTCTCTCGGCCGTCCGCGCCCGCCCGCGACACTGGCTGGGCCCTTGTGATTCTCTGCTCTGCTCTGCCGTGCTGTGCTGTGCTTGCGTGCCTGCCGTCCCGCTCGCTCTCGCTCTCGCTCTCGCTGTGTGTTACGCGCGTCGTCGAAATGGCAGATCAGGCGGCTACGAACGAGACTGCTGCGGCACCCGCCGCCACCGGCACTACGAAGAAGGCCAAGTCTGCGTCGTCTGCGAAGAAGCCGCGCGCCAAGCCTGCGCACCCGCGCACCTCTGAGATGGTGACGGCCGCCATCAAGAGTCTGAAGGAGCGCGGCGGGTCGTCGCTGCAGGCGATCAAGAAGTACATAGCCGCGCACTACAAGCTGGACGCGGAGAAGCTGGCGCCGTTTATCAAGAAGTACCTCAAGTCGGCCGTCGTGGCGGGCGAGCTGGTGCAGACGAAGGGGAAGGGCGCGTCCGGCTCGTTCAAGCTTGCCGGCGCCGGCGGCGGGGGGGCGGCCGAGGGCGGCAAGGCTCGTGCTGGCGGTGCCAAGAAGAAGCGCGCCGCTCCGGCCAGCAAGGAGAAGAAGGGCGCCCGTGCGGCCGGCGCAAAGAAGGCTGGTGGCGTGAAGGCGGCGACCGGTCGGAAGGCGGGCGCCGCCAAGAAGGCGTCTGCGGCGTCGGCCGCTCCCGCGGGTGCGAAGAAGGCGGCTGCGGCCAAGCCGGCCAAGGCCAAGTCGCCGTCGAAGGCGAAGAAGGCCGCCAAGGTTCCGACGAAGAAGCCGAAGGCGCCGCGCCCGAAGAAGGCGACGACGCCGTCTAAGGCGAAGGCTTCGCCCAAGAAGAAGAAGTAGAGTAGAGTAGAGGAGAAAGAGATGGGAAAGGAAGGGTTTGGCGCTTGACCCCGTCGTCCCCACCCCCCGTCGTCGTCTAGTGGCGCGCAAGAGACGCGCGGCCCAAAACGGCCCTTCTCAGGGCCATCAAAGCACGTCGGGGAAGGTTTTGATTGTCGTGTTGCGTTTGGTGTGGGTGTCTGTCTGTATGCCCGTGGGGATGCTGTTTGCGTGCCGTGGTGGTTTGATTGCGGGGGTCGGTGGCGGGTGTGGGCGGCGGTAGCGGTAAGCGGTGTTGTTGTTGTCGTGGTTGATTGTCGCCGTGTTTGTGGCGGCGGCCGACGGTTGGTTTTCTGTCACGTTGTTTTGTTTGAATACGTTGGTTGGCTTGCCTGCGTTCGTTCTTCTCGGATGTGTGTCTTGTCTAGTCGTGTCTGGTCTTTGTTTTGTTTCTTTGTGTGTGTTATGTTTTGCAACGGGGGGCACGTTGAGATGTGGAAGGAGTCGGCGGGGATTTCGGTGGCGTGTAGAGCGAGCGAGCGCGCCTGCCTGGCCGTTGGCCGTCGGAGTGGAGTGCGGGTTTTTTTTGTTTTCGAAACGAAAGCGGCGGCCGGCCAGCCACCCGTGCGGTGTGACGTCGGCCGTTGGGTATTGTGCGCTTTGAGCGCCGGGGAGGGATGATGTGTGATTGTTGCGCGCTGCTAGCAGGCAGGCAGAGTGAGCGGGTGTGTGTGGCGGACGGACGGGAAGTGGTGGTTTTTGTTTTTGGGTTGCGGGGCGAGAGGCAGGCGACCGACAAAGTTTGCTCGCGACGGAGAGATGTTAGTGGCCCTGAAAAGGGCCGTTTTTGTTTGTGCGGTGCGGTGCCGCGGCGCGGTTTAGGCGCGCTCGCCGCGGATGCGGCGCGCGAGCTGGATGTCCTTGGGCATGATGGTGACGCGCTTGGCGTGGATTGCGCACAGGTTGGTGTCTTCGAAGAGGCCGACGAGGTAGGCCTCGCTGGCCTCCTGCAGGGCCATGACTGCGGAGCTCTGGAAGCGCAGGTCGGTCTTGAAGTCCTGGGCGATCTCGCGCACTAGGCGCTGGAATGGCAGCTTGCGGATGAGCAGCTCTGTGCTCTTCTGGTAGCGCCTGATTTCTCGCAGGGCGACGGTGCCCGGCCTGTAGCGGTGGGGCTTCTTGACGCCTCCGGTGGCGGGCGCGCTCTTCCTCGCCGCCTTGGTGGCGAGCTGTTTGCGCGGCGCCTTTCCGCCGGTGGACTTGCGGGCCGTTTGCTTTGTGCGGGCCATGGCGGTAGCGTTGGCGGTAGCGGAGCGGCGTGCGTGGAGGTTAGGTGCGGCGCGGCGTCCGGTGCTGCCTTGACAACGGGCCCGCGCGCCTCCGTGCTGCGCTTATATGCCCTCGGTTGCGCGTGGTGGGGGGAGGGCGGGCCAGAGTCTATATAGGGGGGCGGCGGGCGCGCTGGGCGCAGACCGTAGCCGACTCGCCAGCCGCTGCAGCTGCTGTTTGTGCACGTTTTGCTTTGCCCGAGGAAGGAAGGATGACAGGCCGCGGCAAGGGAGGAAAGGGGCTCGGCAAGGGTGGCGCCAAGCGGCACCGCAAGGTGTTGCGCGACAACATCCAGGGCATCACGAAGCCCGCCATCCGCCGCCTGGCTCGCAGGGGCGGCGTGAAGCGCATCTCTGGTCTGATCTACGAGGAGACCCGCGGGGTGCTGAAGGTGTTCCTGGAGAACGTGATCCGCGACGCGGTGACGTACACTGAGCACGCCAAGCGCAAGACTGTGACGGCCATGGACGTGGTGTACGCCCTGAAGAGGCAGGGGCGCACCCTGTACGGTTTCGGCGGTTAGGCTGCGTCGCAGCGGGCGC
Source organism: Schistocerca piceifrons (assembly GCF_021461385.2). NCBI lineage: Eukaryota > Metazoa > Arthropoda > Insecta > Orthoptera > Acrididae > Schistocerca > Schistocerca piceifrons. The sequence continues at coordinate 27,058 of NW_025728837.1, read as the reverse complement.
TGGCCTTCCCGCGGCCGTGCTTGTGGGTGGGAGAGACTAGAAAACGGCCCTTTTCAGGGCCACCACACTGTTCGGAAGTTGAAAAGTGCGAAAGAGTCTGTGTTGTTGTTGTTGTTGTTGCTGCGTGTGTGTGCGCTGTGTTGTTCGTTTGTTTGTTTGTTTGTTTGTTTGTTTGTTTCTTTCTTTCTTTCCGTTTGAGCGACGTGATGTGGCTGGGAGGGGAGAAGGAAAGGAAACGTGTCATGTGGCTGGCTGTGTGTGGAGCTGCTTCGTTTGTGTTTGTTATTGTGTGTCTTTGTATCGATCGCGACGGAGATGGCGGGCTGTGTGTTGTTGTGCGAGAGAGGCGGTAATTATTTGCTTGCGTGGTTTGGCTCTGTGTGTTTGCGGCGGCGTTGGGGTTTCCGAGGCAAGGCGTGTGGGCATAGGCGGCCGGATCAGCTGTTTCGTTCGTGTCGACGGCCGTTGCGCGCGGGAGTGGAGGGCGGTGTGTCGACACGCCTCCCTTTAACAATGGTCATTATTGCTGCCGTTGTCGTTTGGAAGGCGACTCTGCGACCGTGCAAAATGTGTGTGTGTGTGTGTGTGTGTGTGTGTGTGTGTGTGTGTGTGTGTGTGCGGGCTGTGTGGACGACAAGATGGCGGACGTGCGCCGGCGGCGGCTGTGCTGTGAAAGTGCAAAGTTGAAACAAAACAAGGTGCGGCGAGGACGACTGAAATTTTGCTTTGGACGTAGGTTTGTGTGGTGGCCCTGAAAAGGGCCGATTGTTGTGGGCCGGGCCGAGCCGAGCCGGCAAAGCGCGTTGCGTGCAGGGGAGCACGCGGCGCTGCGATTGCCTGGCCTCCTTTAGGCCTTCTTCTCGGTCTTCTTTGGCAGCAGGACGGCCTGGATGTTGGGTAGGACACCACCCTGTGCGATGGTGACGCCCGACAGGAGCTTGTTGAGCTCCTCGTCGTTGCGGATGGCAAGCTGCAGGTGGCGCGGGATGATGCGCGTCTTCTTGTTGTCGCGGGCCGCGTTTCCGGCCAGCTCGAGCACCTCAGCCGCGAGGTACTCCATGACGGCGGCGAGGTAGACGGGCGCCCCGGCGCCGACGCGCTCTGCGTAGTTTCCCTTGCGCAGGAGGCGGTGGATTCTGCCGACCGGGAACTGGAGCCCAGCCCTGCTTGAGCGGGACTTTGACTTGCCCTTGACTTTGCCTCCCTTTCCGCGTCCGGACATGGCGATGGGCTAGCGACGGTGCACACGAGAAGGAAACGAAAACGACCGGTGCGAGCGGCAGCGAGTCGAGCAGCGGAGTGCGTGCCGGCGCAGCCGGGGTGGGGGTGCTTTATGGGCTCGGGTGCGGCGGCCGGTTGCGCGCGCGCCCCATTGGTCGGCGGCCGCAACAGGGCGAGCTGGTAAAGGTGCGGCGGCGGCTGGCGGCGGGTGCCACTGTGTGGGGAGACGCTGACTAGAGCGGAGCGCTTGCTACTGGTGTTGCTGCTGCCGCCGTACGTTGGTTCGAGATGCCGCCCAAGACTAGCGGGAAGGCCGCCAAGAAGGCTGGCAAGGCGCAGAAGAACATTTCGAAGGGCGACAAGAAGAAGAAGCGCAAGAGGAAGGAGAGCTATGCCATCTACATCTACAAGGTGCTGAAGCAGGTGCACCCTGACACGGGCATCTCGTCGAAGGCGATGAGCATCATGAACAGCTTCGTGAACGACATTTTCGAGCGCATTGCGGCCGAGGCTTCTCGCCTGGCGCACTACAACAAGCGCTCGACCATCACGTCCCGCGAGATCCAGACCGCTGTGCGGCTGTTGCTGCCTGGCGAGCTGGCCAAGCACGCCGTGAGCGAGGGCACGAAGGCGGTGACCAAGTACACGAGCTCCAAGTAAGGAGGTGGCTCTGGAACGGAAGGAAGGATGGAGAGAGAATGCTCCTCCGTTGCGAGAGCGGCAAAACGGCCCTTTTCAGGGCCACCAACTTGCCTTTTGCGGGAAGGGCGGAATTGTTGTTGTTGTTTGTGTGGACGGCTGTGATGTATGTGTGCATTTTGATTGTGGGTGGGGGGGCGCGTCAAAGCGTGTTGCGCGGGGTACGGCCACGAGGTTGGTCGCCGTGGCGTGGAATGGTGGCACGCCTCGTTGGCGTGGTTTTTGACCCATTTGGTGTTGTTGGTGTGTGTGTTACCTGTCTGCGAGGGGGGACAGTGCGATCGCCGACTTTTGTGTCACCGTAACGACGGCCGTTTGCGGGTTTGTTTTTTGCACATCATACATGGCGAGGGTGAAATGTGAAATGTTGTTTTTTTTTTGTGGTTTTTGTTTGCCGCCCACTATTCCCTTTGCTGTACGCCGAGTTTGACAATGGTGCGACGTAACTGCAGCGTGGAGGTGTGTGAGTGACGTTGAAATGAACGTGCCATGAAGACGCATTGTTGTTGCATTGTACTGTACGTGTACGGCGACACGCACGATGATGTACCATTCGACTCTGATTTTTGATAGCCGTGTCTGACTGATTGCGTACGACGCACGCACACCGATGTCGTCATTCAAGATGCACGCGTGTCCAGTGCAGTACAGTAAGCGCGACGCTAGACGACGGCGGCGGCGGCGGCGGCCGTTTTTGGCGAATGTCTGTACACGTGTTTGTCTGTGTCCATCCGGTATGTATTTGTTTGTTTGAAAGTGTTTTGTGTGTCGGTGACGTGGTCCGATCCGTCGCCCCCCTGAGTAACTGTCGATCGGCGCGATAGACCGGCGTCACGCAACTGAACCGAAGTCGTGGGCACACCCGTCATACTGTTGTACACCGTCGCGCTGAGAACGGTAACGACAGGTTGACTTTGATCGGTCGAATGTCTGGGCAGAACGTGAGGAAGGAGGCAAGAGTGCAGGAGGAAAGGACAGAGGGGGGGGGGGGCAAAAGAGAGAGGAAGGGAAAAAGGGGAGAAACGCATTCGTAGAGCAACGGAACGTTCCCGTGTCGGAGGCGTATTGGAGCCGCACTGAAATGCGTTTAACGGCGGCGCGGCTGCAAGTGTCTGCCGTGGTGAACGTTACCTTTGACGGCTGCATTGGCCTTTGCTTTTTGCTTTTGCTTTCGCTTTCGCTTTCCCGGTTGTACGTAACGTTTGTTGGTATGGTTGGTTCTGAGGAAGAGTGTGTGACAGTGCCGTGCCGTCCATGTTCGTGTGCCCTCCCATTGTGTGTATGCTATTGTCTGTGTACTTGAATGATGTATGTAGGTGTTAGTGGACGTGTTTTACCAGTGGGGGGAAATGGATCGTCGATAGTTGGCGTCACTCTGTCACGGTCGAGATGACGCACCCTCCGTACAGAAAGGTGTCGGGAAAGTGTGTGTGTGTGTGTGTGTGTGTGTGTGTGTGTGTGTGTGTGTGTGTGTGTGTGTGCGTGCGTGCGTCCGTGAATTGGCAGTGTTTGGAGGTGGGCGTGCCCTGCATGTGGCCCGGAAGGCTGTTCGTTTGGCGGTAGTGTTGTGTGGACAGGGGAGGGGCATGCGTAACGCTGCTGGCATGGCATTTCGGGAGATGGGAGGGGGCAAACGAGGAAACGAGGAGCGGCGGCCAAAGACGGGACGGGGAGGGGCGCGGTGTGGGTGGCTTGCGCCTGTGCTCGGCGTTGTGGTTTGTGCAAAAGAGGAGGAGAAAAACAATGAGTTGCCAGGGAGGGGAGCGGTGTTGTGTTGTGGTTGTCGTGGTGTAGCCGCAGACGCGGCTGTCAGTGAACGTGGCGAGACGGACGGATGCGCGGAGGGGCGGGGGCGGCGCATTTCGCCGGTGCCGTGCCGTGCCGTGCCATGCCATGCCTGAAAGCCGCGTGGTCGCTGTGTTGTTGGTGGCGTGGGGGCGAGGAGAGTACCGTACGGGTGTGCTTGTGCGCCGGAAATGGCACACTGCGCCTGCCCGTCTTGGAGGCTGATGGCTGTGGTGTGGAAATGGGGCGCGGTGATGTTGAAGCAGTTGAAGAACAGAAAAGAAACCAAGAAGAAAACGGAAGGCGTGATGCGGCGGTGGTGGTGAGAGCGGGAAAAACAAAACAAAACAAAAAAAAAGAAAGAAAAAAAAACAACAAGAAAAAAGAAGGAAAAACAACAAGAAACAAAAAAAGAAAACAAAAAGTCTATCAATATTAAAATGTAAATGGAAATGGAAATGGAAATGGACCCAGGTATAACCTCCCTGCACAAATAGCAGAGAGTCCGATGATAATAAAAATGTGCCAGAATGTTAACGTCCCTACAAAACAAACCCAACGATAATATTAATGAAAGAATGAACCGTATGTAACATTGCAACAGACATAATGGAACCTGATAAATTGTATAAGGGCAGCAGCGTTGACCTTTGGCCCTGTATTCAGAATAAAAAGAGCCAAAGATCGTTACCCCAATGAAAAAGACACTGAAACACGTATGTAACATAGCAGCGATGGCGAGACATTGTAGCATCTGTGACCAGAGAGTTTGCGCTGGACCGCGCGAGTGTTGCGAGCGGTTCTCAGTCAGTCAGTCAGTCAGTCAGTCAGTCAGTCAGTCGTTGCGAGTCTGTAGCTCTGTCTAGTTGAGGGCTGTACTCTGTCAGTAGTCGTCGCGTGCAGTACGCTAATAGTCGTCATGCAGAGCGGTCGGTCAGTAGTAGCAGCCGAGTGCGGTTGTGTGATGTAGGCGGTCGGCAACACTGGTCAAGATGGTGAAGGAGGTATACTGTTAATTAATATAATCATTAGATAATGAAAAATTATATTTATTGTAATTAATTCTCCAACAAGTTCCCCAAAAATAATTTTTATTTCAAAAGCATTTTTCAAAAATGTAATGTTTTATTGAACTAAAGAGTTCGTTGCACTTCCCATTTCATTCCACTTCTTTGAAGAAAAATTTCACTAAAATCACAAAAAAAGAGAATATTATTATTTGCAATGCAGTTCCTCCAAGCGCTGCGCAACAACAAGAGCAGAAATGTGACATCCATTTATTCTGAGGTAAGACTTTAATTCTGATTGTTTTGCACAGGGCCAAAGACCGATCACTGAACGGACTTTAAATGTTGTGAAGAATTTATATTTGAGTCGGATTGCGAATTTCACATTTTTGTTGCCATTTTCAATACCTCTCATTGTGGGCGAGGTTACAATTAGCGCAATGTCCATTAGCATCCGTAAATAACATTGTCCATTATTTTAAATTTTGCGGGGAGGTTACAACACACAAAAAAAAAAAAAAAAACAAAAAAGTTGCATTTATATCCGCTCCTCAATTGTAGATACCCCTTACACAGCTGTGTGCAATGAATGAGTGCTGGCTGGTAATTAATTGCACTCCTTGGAGGGAAATGCCATAGGAAGTAGTCTTTAAAAAGTGAATGTTTTTCGTTAAAAGACAAAAGTTGCTTTAGAAAAAAGTAATAGTGGGGCTTTTGTTGTTGAACAAAATAAGTACAATGAACATACGTTATCAGATTTGCGCAATGCAGCTTCACACTACCTTTTGATTATAACACAATATACTATACATCGTCCCGAACCGTGACCAGAGTCGCGAGACGAGCAGAGCACGCCGCCGACGCCCGCTCAGTACAACCGTCCACCCGCTACTACTGTCGACCGACTACTACCTCTCCCGACTCGCGCTACAATATATATAACAACTGTTCCTGGCGACCCGGTGCGTGCCACTACTGTCGTCTGGCGCGGTCCAAGCGCCGACTAGCAACGATAAATAACTCTCTGGTCAGACAGAGATGCTGTCATGCCTCGCCATCGCTCTGGTAACGAATACATACGTGTTGCAGCGTGCGTACCACCGGAACACGCAGTGGCGGAGCCAAAGACTGTGTTGTCGAGGTCGAGTGCGAGCGGGAAGAGAGGCAGCGTCGGCACGGAGATGCAAGCGAGCGAGACGCACGGGGGCTGCGGCGTGGCGCGTTTGCGGTCGGCGCCTTTGGTGGCAACGGCCGGGACAAGCAGCGGTGTATGGTGTGGTGCGGGGCGGACAGGGGCGGCGGTGGACGGGGAGGAGGCGGCGCGACGACGGCATGGGGGCGAAAACGGGACGGGGGACGGCGGATGTTGAGAGGCGTCACGCGCGGACAGGACACAGGACACAGACACAGAGACACACAGATTGGAAAGGGAGGGTGCGCGGTAGTAGTTGGGAATGTGCGTACCGTGCGGGATGGGAGTGGGCGAGGAACACGGTCGTGGCCCCTGTTTGTGGGTGCGTGTGATGACGTCGGTGTGTTGTGGGAAGGGAAGGTGCTGTGGCGGCGGCGCGTAATGGGCGTAGGCCGAAAAGAGAAAGGAACGTGGGCAGTGTGTTGGCAAGCGTCGGTTCGACTGCGACGTTGATGGGCAGGGCAAGGTTAATGGTGGTAGGAGTAGGCGTGTGGGCGCAAAAAATCTGCCGCTGCAGGCGGTGCCGTAACCGCCATGGGGCGGGAAGGAGAGAGGGCCAAAGAAAGAAAGAAAGAAGAAAACAAAATAAAAAAAAAAAAAGGAGGGGGGGGGGGGCGAAAGGAAGGCAGGAAGGACAAGAGGCGAGGCGACGGCTTGCTTTGTGTATCGGTCGGTCTCTGGCTATGCTTCGTTTTCTGCAGCAGGGTCGGTGCGCGGCGTGGCTCGCGGCAGTGGGAACGCCTGGCGGCTGGACGGCCAGCAATGCGGTTGGATGGGCGGCCACAGCACCGCACCTGTGCCCGAGGAGGAGACGCTGGCGGCGGGCCCTGAGGTGAGGCCGGCTCGGCTCGGCTGGGGCTGTGGATGTGTAGGTGTGCGCCGCTGCTGCAACAACGAGTAAAACGCGAGAAGAAGGGATGGCGGTAGAGAGAAAAAAAAAAAAAAGGTCGTGTTGTGTTGATGCGCAGGCAGACGCGTACAGAGAGACGAGCCCGGTCTGCAGCAGGGTGTGGCCGTGCCGAGTGCAGAGCAGCGGCGGCTCGGTTCGGTTCGGTTCGGCCCGGCGGGCCGCGCTGTTGTCGCGGACGTGAGCGCCCCCTGGCGGGTGGCCGGAGGCGGCGCGGCGTGTTGGACGTGTGGCTGGTGGCAGTGCACAATTTGCGAGTGGCTGGCGGTGTGGCGTGGCGGTTGGCGCGTCGGGCGGCGGAGAGGGAGAGAGAGGAGAGGTATGTGTTGCGGGCGCCCTTTGCTGCGCTGCGTCGTTGCGTGTGCCGTACAGGGCGGGCGCTTGTCGACTGTGTGGGCGGTGTGGCGAATTGGCGTGAAACGGCTGCCGAGAGGTGTGTGGTAGCGAGCCGGTCGGTGTCAGTGCGAAGGGGAATGTGCGTGCGTTTGGCGGTTTCGGTGTGCTTTTTGCGGCGTGAGAGTGGGAATTAGTGGGGCCGGCTGTTGTGTTTGTTCCTTGTGTCTTGTGTCGTGTAGGTAGCTTGATGGCAACGTGGAAGGACGCCGGTTTCGTTTCGAGCCTTGCGTGTGGTTGTCGACGTTGACTGGTTGGCGTGTGCCGATGCACGTGCATGTGTGGGTCGCGAGTGCGTTTTTGGCTGGCTGTGTGTGTGTGTGTGTTTTGGGGGGGAAGGGGGAGGCGGTGGTGAAAGTGCAGTCGTTGCCACGGGCGTCGTCGGGTCGGGTGGGGCTGGGGCTGTGCGTCGTGGCGGAAAGGTGGTAGGTTGCGGGAAGCGAGCCCGTCGTTGACGGTGTCGCGTGAGTTGTGAATCGAGTGGGGCGCGGGGCGCGGGGCGCGGGACAGGAGCAGCGTGCCGCTGCGTCGTGGTCGTCAGCAGAGGCTGTGCGTGTGCTTGTCCTTTTTGTGGGCGGTTCGTGCGAGGCGTTTTTGTTTTGTGTTGCCCTAGTTGTTAGTTTATTTTGTTTGTGTTTGTTATTTTGAGACGACGACTGGTTGGTGGCGTGCGCGCGAAGTGGCGGTGTGCGCTTCCCGTGTCGTTTGTGTTGTTTTTTTTTTGTTTTTGTTTTTGTGTGTTTTTTTTTGCACTGGGCCCCGGGGGGTGGGTGGGTGCGTGCGTGTGTGTCGATTGCCGGCTGGCGAAAGGTGCGCCATCGGCGGGGTGGGTCGCCGGCACGAGTAGAGGCGGCGGCGTTGTTGCTGTTGTTGTGTGGTGTTTGTTTTGTTCGGCTGTGTCGGCGAGCTGTGTTGCGGTGCGTGTGAATGGTGGTGCAAAAGTGCTGGCGTTGGGGCTGCGACTGCGACGGCGGCGAGCCGCGGGCGCGCATGATAGTGATGTTGTGAACAGCGGCTGTGTACGGTAGTGGTGTTGTTGTAGCACGACGTGCATCCGGGCCGGCGCGGAAAGCGCAGTTGCGGGCGGTTGCCCTTCGGTGCCAGCCATGTCGCGTGAGCGGCGGGTTGCTGTGGTGTCGACACGTGGTGCTCTGGGTTGTTGTGTGGTGCCCTTTGGCCGGTGGGGGTGGTTCGCGTGCGTCTCGTTCGCGCTCGGTATCTGGTCGTGGTCGTGCTGCTCCCCCGTCTGTCGGCGGTTTTCGACGTCGTCTGTACGTTTTTGTCCGTTTGCGGCGGTGCCTGCCGACGTCGTCCCGTCGCGACCTTTCAACCGAAAGTGTGGCGCCCGAAGGTGAACGAACGTAACCCTGACCTCGGCGCTTTACGCTGAGCCGAGCGAACCGAACCGAACCTAACCTGTGGTGTGGTGAGGTGAGCTCAGCCTGTGAGCCCCAAACGTCTACGTAAGGTAAGCTGTCCGGCGGCTCACGCCTCACGTTTTGAACGCTTTTTTAACCTACGTTTGACGCTTCTTAACCTAGCACTGACCCCTTAACCTAACGTGTAACGTAACCTAACGTAACCTAACCTAACCTAACCTAACCTAACCTAACCTAACCTAACCTCTGACGCCTGACGTGTTTGAATGCTTAACCTAAGTTTGACGCTTAACCTAACCCAAGTCCCCTTAACCTAACCCACGTCCACCTAACCTAACCGAACCTAACCTAGACGTGTAAACGTAATGTGTAACGCGCAACGTGTAAGGTCGGCTGTCGTGTGTGCTGACGGCAGATTGGGTTGGTCTGTAGATTCGGATTGCGGTTTGCCTCGGTCGAGGGGTTGGGTCGGAAGCGGCGAGGGGCGGCGGCGCCTGTTGCGCAGGCGGCGTCCGTTTGCGGCGGGCAATTGTTGAGAAACGGCTGTGAATGTTGGCGGGCGAGAGGAGGAGGACGGCGCGCGATGTGGCCCGACGGCTGCGGGCCGATCGGGAAACGGCGGGAGGGCGACGGAAGGCGATGGGGCGGCGGAGGCGCGTTTGCACGGCCGTCATCGCCGCACGCCTCGGCTTGTGTGGCTGTGGCGCCGGCCGCGCTGGCCGGGCTGCCGCGGCGACGGTGTGGGAGTTTTGCCGAAGGTTTGGCCATTGTGGCGGGTCGTCGGCTGGGGCTGTGGGGGCGGCATTTGGGCGGGGGCGGCGATTCTCGGCGGGCCGACCCAGGCTGTAGCGCGCGGTAGCTGCAGTTTGGCCGTGGTTTGCGGCGCTGCCGTGGCGACTGGTTGGCGACTGTGGTGTGGCTGTGTGTAGCCCCATCCTCGGTGGTTTGAAAGGCGCGGGCGGTTGTGGCGCAGCTTTGGGGCTGCTCCGCACAGGCTGTCGGACGTTGGGCGGTAGCAAGCGCGGGAGGCGCGGCGCGGCGGCGCGCAGAGTGGCGGCCGCTCTCTCGGCCGTCCGCGCCCGCCCGCGACACTGGCTGGGCCCTTGTGATTCTCTGCTCTGCTCTGCCGTGCTGTGTGCTGTGCTTGCGTGCCTGCCGTCCCGCTCGCTCTCGCTCTCGCTCTCGCTGTGTGTTACGCGCGTCGTCGAAATGGCAGATCAGGCGGCTACGAACGAGACTGCTGCGGCACCCGCCGCCACCGGCACTACGAAGAAGGCCAAGTCTGCGTCGTCTGCGAAGAAGCCGCGCGCCAAGCCTGCGCACCCGCGCACCTCTGAGATGGTGACGGCCGCCATCAAGAGTCTGAAGGAGCGCGGCGGGTCGTCGCTGCAGGCGATCAAGAAGTACATAGCCGCGCACTACAAGCTGGACGCGGAGAAGCTGGCGCCGTTTATCAAGAAGTACCTCAAGTCGGCCGTCGTGGCGGGCGAGCTGGTGCAGACGAAGGGGAAGGGCGCGTCCGGCTCGTTCAAGCTTGCCGGCGCCGGCGGCGGGGGGGCGGCCGAGGGCGGCAAGGCTCGTGCTGGCGGTGCCAAGAAGAAGCGCGCCGCTCCGGCCAGCAAGGAGAAGAAGGGCGCCCGTGCGGCCGGCGCAAAGAAGGCTGGTGGCGTGAAGGCGGCGACCGGTCGGAAGGCGGGCGCCGCCAAGAAGGCGTCTGCGGCGTCGGCCGCTCCCGCGGGTGCGAAGAAGGCGGCTGCGGCCAAGCCGGCCAAGGCCAAGTCGCCGTCGAAGGCGAAGAAGGCCGCCAAGGTTCCGACGAAGAAGCCGAAGGCGCCGCGCCCGAAGAAGGCGACGACGCCGTCTAAGGCGAAGGCTTCGCCCAAGAAGAAGAAGTAGAGTAGAGTAGAGGAGAAAGAGATGGGAAAGGAAGGGTTTGGCGCTTGACCCCGTCGTCCCCACCCCCCGTCGTCGTCTAGTGGCGCGCAAGAGACGCGCGGCCCAAAACGGCCCTTCTCAGGGCCATCAAAGCACGTCGGGGAAGGTTTTGATTGTCGTGTTGCGTTTGGTGTGGGTGTCTGTCTGTATGCCCGTGGGGATGCTGTTTGCGTGCCGTGGTGGTTTGATTGCGGGGGTCGGTGGCGGGTGTGGGCGGCGGTAGCGGTAAGCGGTGTTGTTGTTGTCGTGGTTGATTGTCGCCGTGTTTGTGGCGGCGGCCGACGGTTGGTTTTCTGTCACGTTGTTTTGTTTGAATACGTTGGTTGGCTTGCCTGCGTTCGTTCTTCTCGGATGTGTGTCTTGTCTAGTCGTGTCTGGTCTTTGTTTTGTTTCTTTGTGTGTGTTATGTTTTGCAACGGGGGGCACGTTGAGATGTGGAAGGAGTCGGCGGGGATTTCGGTGGCGTGTAGAGCGAGCGAGCGCGCCTGCCTGGCCGTTGGCCGTCGGAGTGGAGTGCGGGTTTTTTTTGTTTTCGAAACGAAAGCGGCGGCCGGCCAGCCACCCGTGCGGTGTGACGTCGGCCGTTGGGTATTGTGCGCTTTGAGCGCCGGGGAGGGATGATGTGTGATTGTTGCGCGCTGCTAGCAGGCAGGCAGAGTGAGCGGGTGTGTGTGGCGGACGGACGGGAAGTGGTGGTTTTTGTTTTTGGGTTGCGGGGCGAGAGGCAGGCGACCGACAAAGTTTGCTCGCGACGGAGAGATGTTAGTGGCCCTGAAAAGGGCCGTTTTTGTTTGTGCGGTGCGGTGCCGCGGCGCGGTTTAGGCGCGCTCGCCGCGGATGCGGCGCGCGAGCTGGATGTCCTTGGGCATGATGGTGACGCGCTTGGCGTGGATTGCGCACAGGTTGGTGTCTTCGAAGAGGCCGACGAGGTAGGCCTCGCTGGCCTCCTGCAGGGCCATGACTGCGGAGCTCTGGAAGCGCAGGTCGGTCTTGAAGTCCTGGGCGATCTCGCGCACTAGGCGCTGGAATGGCAGCTTGCGGATGAGCAGCTCTGTGCTCTTCTGGTAGCGCCTGATTTCTCGCAGGGCGACGGTGCCCGGCCTGTAGCGGTGGGGCTTCTTGACGCCTCCGGTGGCGGGCGCGCTCTTCCTCGCCGCCTTGGTGGCGAGCTGTTTGCGCGGCGCCTTTCCGCCGGTGGACTTGCGGGCCGTTTGCTTTGTGCGGGCCATGGCGGTAGCGTTGGCGGTAGCGGAGCGGCGTGCGTGGAGGTTAGGTGCGGCGCGGCGTCCGGTGCTGCCTTGACAACGGGCCCGCGCGCCTCCGTGCTGCGCTTATATGCCCTCGGTTGCGCGTGGTGGGGGGAGGGCGGGCCAGAGTCTATATAGGGGGGCGGCGGGCGCGCTGGGCGCAGACCGTAGCCGACTCGCCAGCCGCTGCAGCTGCTGTTTGTGCACGTTTTGCTTTGCCCGAGGAAGGAAGGATGACAGGCCGCGGCAAGGGAGGAAAGGGGCTCGGCAAGGGTGGCGCCAAGCGGCACCGCAAGGTGTTGCGCGACAACATCCAGGGCATCACGAAGCCCGCCATCCGCCGCCTGGCTCGCAGGGGCGGCGTGAAGCGCATCTCTGGTCTGATCTACGAGGAGACCCGCGGGGTGCTGAAGGTGTTCCTGGAGAACGTGATCCGCGACGCGGTGACGTACACTGAGCACGCCAAGCGCAAGACTGTGACGGCCATGGACGTGGTGTACGCCCTGAAGAGGCAGGGGCGCACCCTGTACGGTTTCGGCGGTTAGGCTGCGTCGCAGCGGGCGCTGGCCTTCCCGCGGCCGTGCTTGTGGGTGGGAGAGACTAGAAAACGGCCCTTTTCAGGGCCACCACACTGTTCGGAAGTTGAAAAGTGCGAAAGAGTCTGTGTTGTTGTTGTTGTTGTTGCTGCGTGTGTGTGCGCTGTGTTGTTCGTTTGTTTGTTTGTTTGTTTGTTTGTTTGTTTCTTTCTTTCTTTCCGTTTGAGCGACGTGATGTGGCTGGGAGGGGAGAAGGAAAGGAAACGTGTCATGTGGCTGGCTGTGTGTGGAGCTGCTTCGTTTGTGTTTGTTATTGTGTGTCTTTGTATCGATCGCGACGGAGATGGCGGGCTGTGTGTTGTTGTGCGAGAGAGGCGGTAATTATTTGCTTGCGTGGTTTGGCTCTGTGTGTTTGCGGCGGCGTTGGGGTTTCCGAGGCAAGGCGTGTGGGCATAGGCGGCCGGATCAGCTGTTTCGTTCGTGTCGACGGCCGTTGCGCGCGGGAGTGGAGGGCGGTGTGTCGACACGCCTCCCTTTAACAATGGTCATTATTGCTGCCGTTGTCGTTTGGAAGGCGACTCTGCGACCGTGCAAAATGTGTGTGTGTGTGTGTGTGTGTGTGTGTGTGTGTGTGTGTGCGGGCTGTGTGGACGACAAGATGGCGGACGTGCGCCGGCGGCGGCTGTGCTGTGAAAGTGCAAAGTTGAAACAAAACAAGGTGCGGCGAGGACGACTGAAATTTTGCTTTGGACGTAGGTTTGTGTGGTGGCCCTGAAAAGGGCCGATTGTTGTGGGCCGGGCCGAGCCGAGCCGGCAAAGCGCGTTGCGTGCAGGGGAGCACGCGGCGCTGCGATTGCCTGGCCTCCTTTAGGCCTTCTTCTCGGTCTTCTTTGGCAGCAGGACGGCCTGGATGTTGGGTAGGACACCACCCTGTGCGATGGTGACGCCCGACAGGAGCTTGTTGAGCTCCTCGTCGTTGCGGATGGCAAGCTGCAGGTGGCGCGGGATGATGCGCGTCTTCTTGTTGTCGCGGGCCGCGTTTCCGGCCAGCTCGAGCACCTCAGCCGCGAGGTACTCCATGACGGCGGCGAGGTAGACGGGCGCCCCGGCGCCGACGCGCTCTGCGTAGTTTCCCTTGCGCAGGAGGCGGTGGATTCTGCCGACCGGGAACTGGAGCCCAGCCCTGCTTGAGCGGGACTTTGACTTGCCCTTGACTTTGCCTCCCTTTCCGCGTCCGGACATGGCGATGGGCTAGCGACGGTGCACACGAGAAGGAAACGAAAACGACCGGTGCGAGCGGCAGCGAGTCGAGCAGCGGAGTGCGTGCCGGCGCAGCCGGGGTGGGGGTGCTTTATGGGCTCGGGTGCGGCGGCCGGTTGCGCGCGCGCCCCATTGGTCGGCGGCCGCAACAGGGCGAGCTGGTAAAGGTGCGGCGGCGGCTGGCGGCGGGTGCCACTGTGTGGGGAGACGCTGACTAGAGCGGAGCGCTTGCTACTGGTGTTGCTGCTGCCGCCGTACGTTGGTTCGAGATGCCGCCCAAGACTAGCGGGAAGGCCGCCAAGAAGGCTGGCAAGGCGCAGAAGAACATTTCGAAGGGCGACAAGAAGAAGAAGCGCAAGAGGAAGGAGAGCTATGCCATCTACATCTACAAGGTGCTGAAGCAGGTGCACCCTGACACGGGCATCTCGTCGAAGGCGATGAGCATCATGAACAGCTTCGTGAACGACATTTTCGAGCGCATTGCGGCCGAGGCTTCTCGCCTGGCGCACTACAACAAGCGCTCGACCATCACGTCCCGCGAGATCCAGACCGCTGTGCGGCTGTTGCTGCCTGGCGAGCTGGCCAAGCACGCCGTGAGCGAGGGCACGAAGGCGGTGACCAAGTACACGAGCTCCAAGTAAGGAGGTGGCTCTGGAACGGAAGGAAGGATGGAGAGAGAATGCTCCTCCGTTGCGAGAGCGGCAAAACGGCCCTTTTCAGGGCCACCAACTTGCCTTTTGCGGGAAGGGCGGAATTGTTGTTGTTGTTTGTGTGGACGGCTGTGATGTATGTGTGCATTTTGATTGTGGGTGGGGGGGCGCGTCAAAGCGTGTTGCGCGGGGTACGGCCACGAGGTTGGTCGCCGTGGCGTGGAATGGTGGCACGCCTCGTTGGCGTGGTTTTTGACCCATTTGGTGTTGTTGGTGTGTGTGTTACCTGTCTGCGAGGGGGGACAGTGCGATCGCCGACTTTTGTGTCACCGTAACGACGGCCGTTTGCGGGTTTGTTTTTTGCACATCATACATGGCGAGGGTGAAATGTGAAATGTTGTTTTTTTTTGTGGTTTTTGTTTGCCGCCCACTATTCCCTTTGCTGTACGCCGAGTTTGACAATGGTGCGACGTAACTGCAGCGTGGAGGTGTGTGAGTGACGTTGAAATGAACGTGCCATGAAGACGCATTGTTGTTGCATTGTACTGTACGTGTACGGCGACACGCACGATGATGTACCATTCGACTCTGATTTTTGATAGCCGTGTCTGACTGATTGCGTACGACGCACGCACACCGATGTCGTCATTCAAGATGCACGCGTGTCCAGTGCAGTACAGTAAGCGCGACGCTAGACGACGGCGGCGGCGGCGGCGGCCGTTTTTGGCGAATGTCTGTACACGTGTTTGTCTGTGTCCATCCGGTATGTATTTGTTTGTTTGAAAGTGTTTTGTGTGTCGGTGACGTGGTCCGATCCGTCGCCCCCCTGAGTAACTGTCGATCGGCGCGATAGACCGGCGTCACGCAACTGAACCGAAGTCGTGGGCACACCCGTCATACTGTTGTACACCGTCGCGCTGAGAACGGTAACGACAGGTTGACTTTGATCGGTCGAATGTCTGGGCAGAACGTGAGGAAGGAGGCAAGAGTGCAGGAGGAAAGGACAGAGGGGGGGGGGCAAAAGAGAGAGGAAGGGAAAAAGGGGAGAAACGCATTCGTAGAGCAACGGAACGTTCCCGTGTCGGAGGCGTATTGGAGCCGCACTGAAATGCGTTTAACGGCGGCGCGGCTGCAAGTGTCTGCCGTGGTGAACGTTACCTTTGACGGCTGCATTGGCCTTTGCTTTTTGCTTTTGCTTTCGCTTTCGCTTTCCCGGTTGTACGTAACGTTTGTTGGTATGGTTGGTTCTGAGGAAGAGTGTGTGACAGTGCCGTGCCGTCCATGTTCGTGTGCCCTCCCATTGTGTGTATGCTATTGTCTGTGTACTTGAATGATGTATGTAGGTGTTAGTGGACGTGTTTTACCAGTGGGGGGAAATGGATCGTCGATAGTTGGCGTCACTCTGTCACGGTCGAGATGACGCACCCTCCGTACAGAAAGGGTGTCGGGAAAGTGTGTGTGTGTGTGTGTGTGTGTGTGTGTGTGTGTGTGTGTGTGTGTGCGTGCGTGCGTCCGTGAATTGGCAGTGTTTGGAGGTGGGCGTGCCCTGCATGTGGCCCGGAAGGCTGTTCGTTTGGCGGTAGTGTTGTGTGGACAGGGGAGGGGCATGCGTAACGCTGCTGGCATGGCATTTCGGGAGATGGGAGGGGGCAAACGAGGAAACGAGGAGCGGCGGCCAAAGACGGGACGGGGAGGGGCGCGGTGTGGGTGGCTTGCGCCTGTGCTCGGCGTTGTGGTTTGTGCAAAAGAGGAGGAGAAAAACAATGAGTTGCCAGGGAGGGGAGCGGTGTTGTGTTGTGGTTGTCGTGGTGTAGCCGCAGACGCGGCTGTCAGTGAACGTGGCGAGACGGACGGATGCGCGGAGGGGCGGGGGCGGCGCATTTCGCCGGTGCCGTGCCGTGCCGTGCCATGCCATGCCTGAAAGCCGCGTGGTCGCTGTGTTGTTGGTGGCGTGGGGGCGAGGAGAGTACCGTACGGGTGTGCTTGTGCGCCGGAAATGGCACACTGCGCCTGCCCGTCTTGGAGGCTGATGGCTGTGGTGTGGAAATGGGGCGCGGTGATGTTGAAGCAGTTGAAGAACAGAAAAGAAACCAAGAAGAAAACGGAAGGCGTGATGCGGCGGTGGTGGTGAGAGCGGGAAAAACAAAACAAAACAAAAAAAAAGAAAGAAAAAAAAACAACAAGAAAAAAGAAGGAAAAACAACAAGAAACAAAAAAAGAAAACAAAAAGTCTATCAATATTAAAATGTAAATGGAAATGGAAATGGAAATGGACCCAGGTATAACCTCCCTGCACAAATAGCAGAGAGTCCGATGATAATAAAAATGTGCCAGAATGTTAACGTCCCTACAAAACAAACCCAACGATAATATTAATGAAAGAATGAACCGTATGTAACATTGCAACAGACATAATGGAACCTGATAAATTGTATAAGGGCAGCAGCGTTGACCTTTGGCCCTGTATTCAGAATAAAAAGAGCCAAAGATCGTTACCCCAATGAAAAAGACACTGAAACACGTATGTAACATAGCAGCGATGGCGAGACATTGTAGCATCTGTGACCAGAGAGTTTGCGCTGGACCGCGCGAGTGTTGCGAGCGGTTCTCAGTCAGTCAGTCAGTCAGTCAGTCAGTCAGTCAGTCGTTGCGAGTCTGTAGCTCTGTCTAGTTGAGGGCTGTACTCTGTCAGTAGTCGTCGCGTGCAGTACGCTAATAGTCGTCATGCAGAGCGGTCGGTCAGTAGTAGCAGCCGAGTGCGGTTGTGTGATGTAGGCGGTCGGCAACACTGGTCAAGATGGTGAAGGAGGTATACTGTTAATTAATATAATCATTAGATAATGAAAAATTATATTTATTGTAATTAATTCTCCAACAAGTTCCCCAAAAATAATTTTTATTTCAAAAGCATTTTTCAAAAATGTAATGTTTTATTGAACTAAAGAGTTCGTTGCACTTCCCATTTCATTCCACTTCTTTGAAGAAAAATTTCACTAAAATCACAAAAAAAGAGAATATTATTATTTGCAATGCAGTTCCTCCAAGCGCTGCGCAACAACAAGAGCAGAAATGTGACATCCATTTATTCTGAGGTAAGACTTTAATTCTGATTGTTTTGCACAGGGCCAAAGACCGATATTTCGGCTCAATTGAAGTTTCTTGTCACTGAACGGACTTTAAATGTTGTGAAGAATTTATATTTGAGTCGGATTGCGAATTTCACATTTTTGTTGCCATTTTCAATACCTCTCATTGTGGGCGAGGTTACAATTAGCGCAATGTCCATTAGCATCCGTAAATAACATTGTCCATTATTTTAAATTTTGCGGGGAGGTTACAACACACAAAAAAAAAAAAAAAAACAAAAAAGTTGCATTTATATCCGCTCCTCAATTGTAGATACCCCTTACACAGCTGTGTGCAATGAATGAGTGCTGGCTGGTAATTAATTGCACTCCTTGGAGGGAAATGCCATAGGAAGTAGTCTTTAAAAAGTGAATGTTTTTCGTTAAAAGACAAAAGTTGCTTTAGAAAAAAGTAATAGTGGGGCTTTTGTTGTTGAACAAAATAAGTACAATGAACATACGTTATCAGATTTGCGCAATGCAGCTTCACACTACCTTTTGATTATAACACAATATACTATACATCGTCCCGAACCGTGACCAGAGTCGCGAGACGAGCAGAGCACGCCGCCGACGCCCGCTCAGTACAACCGTCCACCCGCTACTACTGTCGACCGACTACTACCTCTCCCGACTCGCGCTACAATATATATAACAACTGTTCCTGGCGACCCGGTGCGTGCCACTACTGTCGTCTGGCGCGGTCCAAGCGCCGACTAGCAACGATAAATAACTCTCTGGTCAGACAGAGATGCTGTCATGCCTCGCCATCGCTCTGGTAACGAATACATACGTGTTGCAGCGTGCGTACCACCGGAACACGCAGTGGCGGAGCCAAAGACTGTGTTGTCGAGGTCGAGTGCGAGCGGGAAGAGAGGCAGCGTCGGCACGGAGATGCAAGCGAGCGAGACGCACGGGGGCTGCGGCGTGGCGCGTTTGCGGTCGGCGCCTTTGGTGGCAACGGCCGGGACAAGCAGCGGTGTATGGTGTGGTGCGGGGCGGACAGGGGCGGCGGTGGACGGGGAGGAGGCGGCGCGACGACGGCATGGGGGCGAAAACGGGACGGGGGACGGCGGATGTTGAGAGGCGTCACGCGCGGACAGGACACAGGACACAGACACAGAGACACACAGATTGGAAAGGGAGGGTGCGCGGTAGTAGTTGGGAATGTGCGTACCGTGCGGGATGGGAGTGGGCGAGGAACACGGTCGTGGCCCCTGTTTGTGGGTGCGTGTGATGACGTCGGTGTGTTGTGGGAAGGGAAGGTGCTGTGGCGGCGGCGCGTAATGGGCGTAGGCCGAAAAGAGAAAGGAACGTGGGCAGTGTGTTGGCAAGCGTCGGTTCGACTGCGACGTTGATGGGCAGGGCAAGGTTAATGGTGGTAGGAGTAGGCGTGTGGGCGCAAAAAATCTGCCGCTGCAGGCGGTGCCGTAACCGCCATGGGGCGGGAAGGAGAGAGGGCCAAAGAAAGAAAGAAAGAAGAAAACAAAATAAAAAAAAAAAAGGAGGGGGGGGGGGGCGAAAGGAAGGCAGGAAGGACAAGAGGCGAGGCGACGGCTTGCTTTGTGTATCGGTCGGTCTCTGGCTATGCTTCGTTTTCTGCAGCAGGGTCGGTGCGCGGCGTGGCTCGCGGCAGTGGGAACGCCTGGCGGCTGGACGGCCAGCAATGCGGTTGGATGGGCGGCCACAGCACCGCACCTGTGCCCGAGGAGGAGACGCTGGCGGCGGGCCCTGAGGTGAGGCCGGCTCGGCTCGGCTGGGGCTGTGGATGTGTAGGTGTGCGCCGCTGCTGCAACAACGAGTAAAACGCGAGAAGAAGGGATGGCGGTAGAGAGAAAAAAAAAAAAAAGGTCGTGTTGTGTTGATGCGCAGGCAGACGCGTACAGAGAGACGAGCCCGGTCTGCAGCAGGGTGTGGCCGTGCCGAGTGCAGAGCAGCGGCGGCTCGGTTCGGTTCGGTTCGGCCCGGCGGGCCGCGCTGTTGTCGCGGACGTGAGCGCCCCCTGGCGGGTGGCCGGAGGCGGCGCGGCGTGTTGGACGTGTGGCTGGTGGCAGTGCACAATTTGCGAGTGGCTGGCGGTGTGGCGTGGCGGTTGGCGCGTCGGGCGGCGGAGAGGGAGAGAGAGGAGAGGTATGTGTTGCGGGCGCCCTTTGCTGCGCTGCGTCGTTGCGTGTGCCGTACAGGGCGGGCGCTTGTCGACTGTGTGGGCGGTGTGGCGAATTGGCGTGAAACGGCTGCCGAGAGGTGTGTGGTAGCGAGCCGGTCGGTGTCAGTGCGAAGGGGAATGTGCGTGCGTTTGGCGGTTTCGGTGTGCTTTTTGCGGCGTGAGAGTGGGAATTAGTGGGGCCGGCTGTTGTGTTTGTTCCTTGTGTCTTGTGTCGTGTAGGTAGCTTGATGGCAACGTGGAAGGACGCCGGTTTCGTTTCGAGCCTTGCGTGTGGTTGTCGACGTTGACTGGTTGGCGTGTGCCGATGCACGTGCATGTGTGGGTCGCGAGTGCGTTTTTGGCTGGCTGTGTGTGTGTGTGTGTTTTGGGGGGGAAGGGGGAGGCGGTGGTGAAAGTGCAGTCGTTGCCACGGGCGTCGTCGGGTCGGGTGGGGCTGGGGCTGTGCGTCGTGGCGGAAAGGTGGTAGGTTGCGGGAAGCGAGCCCGTCGTTGACGGTGTCGCGTGAGTTGTGAATCGAGTGGGGCGCGGGGCGCGGGGCGCGGGACAGGAGCAGCGTGCCGCTGCGTCGTGGTCGTCAGCAGAGGCTGTGCGTGTGCTTGTCCTTTTTGTGGGCGGTTCGTGCGAGGCGTTTTTGTTTTGTGTTGCCCTAGTTGTTAGTTTATTTTGTTTGTGTTTGTTATTTTGAGACGACGACTGGTTGGTGGCGTGCGCGCGAAGTGGCGGTGTGCGCTTCCCGTGTCGTTTGTGTTGTTTTTTTTTTGTTTTTGTTTTTGTGTGTTTTTTTTTGCACTGGGCCCCGGGGGGTGGGTGGGTGCGTGCGTGTGTGTCGATTGCCGGCTGGCGAAAGGTGCGCCATCGGCGGGGTGGGTCGCCGGCACGAGTAGAGGCGGCGGCGTTGTTGCTGTTGTTGTGTGGTGTTTGTTTTGTTCGGCTGTGTCGGCGAGCTGTGTTGCGGTGCGTGTGAATGGTGGTGCAAAAGTGCTGGCGTTGGGGCTGCGACTGCGACGGCGGCGAGCCGCGGGCGCGCATGATAGTGATGTTGTGAACAGCGGCTGTGTACGGTAGTGGTGTTGTTGTAGCACGACGTGCATCCGGGCCGGCGCGGAAAGCGCAGTTGCGGGCGGTTGCCCTTCGGTGCCAGCCATGTCGCGTGAGCGGCGGGGTTGCTGTGGTGTCGACACGTGGTGCTCTGGGTTGTTGTGTGGTGCCCTTTGGCCGGTGGGGGTGGTTCGCGTGCGTCTCGTTCGCGCTCGGTATCTGGTCGTGGTCGTGCTGCTCCCCCGTCTGTCGGCGGTTTTCGACGTCGTCTGTACGTTTTTGTCCGTTTGCGGCGGTGCCTGCCGACGTCGTCCCGTCGCGACCTTTCAACCGAAAGTGTGGCGCCCGAAGGTGAACGAACGTAACCCTGACCTCGGCGCTTTACGCTGAGCCGAGCGAACCGAACCGAACCTAACCTGTGGTGTGGTGAGGTGAGCTCAGCCTGTGAGCCCCAAACGTCTACGTAAGGTAAGCTGTCCGGCGGCTCACGCCTCACGTTTTGAACGCTTTTTTAACCTACGTTTGACGCTTCTTAACCTAGCACTGACCCCTTAACCTAACGTGTAACGTAACCTAACGTAACCTAACCTAACCTAACCTAACCTAACCTAACCTAACCTAACCTCTGACGCCTGACGTGTTTGAATGCTTAACCTAAGTTTGACGCTTAACCTAACCCAAGTCCCCTTAACCTAACCCACGTCCACCTAACCTAACCGAACCTAACCTAGACGTGTAAACGTAATGTGTAACGCGCAACGTGTAAGGTCGGCTGTCGTGTGTGCTGACGGCAGATTGGGTTGGTCTGTAGATTCGGATTGCGGTTTGCCTCGGTCGAGGGGTTGGGTCGGAAGCGGCGAGGGGCGGCGGCGCCTGTTGCGCAGGCGGCGTCCGTTTGCGGCGGGCAATTGTTGAGAAACGGCTGTGAATGTTGGCGGGCGAGAGGAGGAGGACGGCGCGCGTTGTGGCCCGACGGCTGCGGGCCGATCGGGAAACGGCGGGAGGGCGACGGAAGGCGATGGGGCGGCGGAGGCGCGTTTGCACGGCCGTCATCGCCGCACGCCTCGGCTTGTGTGGCTGTGGCGCCGGCCGCGCTGGCCGGGCTGCCGCGGCGACGGGTGTGGGAGTTTTGCCGAAGGTTTGGCCATTGTGGCGGGTCGTCGGCTGGGGCTGTGGGGGCGGCATTTGGGCGGGGGCGGCGATTCTCGGCGGGCCGACCCAGGCTGTAGCGCGCGGTAGCTGCAGTTTGGCCGTGGTTTGCGGCGCTGCCGTGGCGACTGGTTGGCGACTGTGGTGTGGCTGTGTGTAGCCCCATCCTCGGTGGTTTGAAAGGCGCGGGCGGTTGTGGCGCAGCTTTGGGGCTGCTCCGCACAGGCTGTCGGACGTTGGGCGGTAGCAAGCGCGGGAGGCGCGGCGCGGCGGCGCGCAGAGTGGCGGCCGCTCTCTCGGCCGTCCGCGCCCGCCCGCGACACTGGCTGGGCCCTTGTGATTCTCTGCGCTCAAGAAAGGGTTGGAGTCCCTTAGCGATCGTAGTGCGTGTGGAAGCCTTGTGCGACTCGCCGCTATCGAGAGCTACAAAACTCTGCGATTCACTTGCTTCTTAGCGAGTACTAAGCAATTTGTCGTGTTATAGGACCGACATAGAGTGTAGGCAAGATAGTGCGGACTAGCCGCACTTGTAGGATGAATAGAGTAGGGGACGACGAGGAGCCAGGGCCCCCCGCGGGTGGCAAGCCCGCGTTCCTCTAGGCCAGAACAGACACACAGGGCTGAGGTAGAACTCGCGAGCAGGACCACTCAGGGCGCTCGACCGCGCGACACCCCGCCCCACCGGCCCCCACGCCTGAAGACTTATGCACTGCGATGATTCAAGAGAAACTGGAACAACTCCGCCGCGACCGCGACGCACGAGCAAAGGAACTCGCAAGACGGCGGGAGCAGGACGGCCCAACCACCAGTGCCAACTCATCTTCTGACGACTGCCGAACGAAGAGTCACAATCCGACGGAACAACACAATGCCATGGACTATCAGGACGAATCCAGCGACTCTGATGCACCATTCCAGGAAGTCAGACGCCGCCGGAAAGGCACCAAACGCAGGAAAGCCGAAGAAAATACCCCCATGCAGACGGAACAACGAGCTGTACCCACCACCAACTACTACGCACCACTACAGCAACAGGACCCAGCAATGGAAGACCAACACCAGCCTCAGCCTAACGACACAAATACTCAGGACGCCACGGCTCCGCCGCCGCCGAAACCGAGAATACCACCTGTGACAATCAACTACACTGGAAAATACCTGGAACTAAACGCTCAATTAAAGCAGAAGATCAGCGGACCACTCAAGGCGATCTACAAAAATAATCAGATCAAATACCACTTTGAAACGCTGGCAGACCAACGAGCAGCACTGGACTACCTCCATTCTATCAACATGCCCTATTTCACCCACCAAGCAGCAGAAGACAGAGAACTCCAAGTGGTCCTCAAGAATATCCCAGAGGAAATTACCGAAGACGAACTCGCCGCCGAACTTCGCCACATGCAATTCACAGTCACGAACGTACACCAGTTCAAGAAACGAGACCTGACCTCCAAGAAACTGATTCCACAGTCGGCTTACTGTGTCTCTCTGCCACATGGACAGAAAAGCCGCACCATCTACGACGTACAATACCTCTTCCATACCAGAATTAAGGTGGAAGACTACAAGCCACTTGATGGGCCTGCCCAGTGCAAGAAATGCCTCAAATTCAACCACACTGGCCGGTACTGTCAGATGCCGGTCAGGTGTGTACGCTGTGGCGGCCACCACCACGCAAAGGATGTACCAAGCCACGAACAGAACCACCCATCTGCGCAAACTGTCGCCAAGAAGGCCACCCTGGACTTGGCGTGGTTGCCCTGAATTTCAGAAGGCGATACACGCCTACCAACTGCGACCTCCACCATCCAAGGAGCCCCAACAACCACCACAGCCGTCGTTTGCGGCGACTCCGAAGGACTTCCCATCTCTCCGAACACCCTGGACGGCTGCATCGTCGTTATTTCAAACACCAACCCAGCAACAACCAACTCGACCGAAAAACACGGCGCGCCAACGACTGCACGATCTTCGCCAGCAACAACAGCAGCAACGATCCACGGACAACGCCCTCGGACTGTCCGATATCATCGCCGCGCTATCTAACATGGGCTCCATCATCAACTTACTAAAAACGAAGAACGTCTTTGCCATCTTAGCAGATACAGCTCGCAAATTCAACGACGCACCGGATCTGTTATCCAAACTACTCACTCTACTGGAAGGAATCATGGCCTTTTTCACCGACTAACATGGATCAAGAGCGGCATCAACACAGAAACCTTACATTCTGCTTTTTTAACGCCAACGGCGTCGCTCCCAAGAAAGTAGAACTCACCGACTTCGTCGAACACCACAAAATTGATGTGCTACTATTGTCCGAAACGCATCTGCGACCCACCCAAACCTTCAACATTCGCAACATGGTGGGATACCGCACTGACCGCCACAATCGGCGCGGTGGAGGTACAGCAATCTACCTGCGATCTTCCCTCACTCACTCTCTCGAAACCTTGCCTGACATGACGAGTCTGGAAGCCACAGCAGTCACGATCGCCACCATACACGGGAAGCTCACGTTCGTCGCAGCCTACTTGAGCCCTGGCGCAGCCTTCACAGATGAAGACTTTATCTCCATCTTTGATCGATACGACAGAGTCCTCCTTTGTGGGGATCTTAATGCGAAGCATGTAGCATGGAACTCGCGGCAGACGAACGCCAAAGGCACCCGTCTCTACGAACTTGAAATTCGGCTCCAAGCATTCACACAAGGTCCTGAAGAACCGACTTACCTGCCTACTGTTCCACGCCATCAGCCGGATGTCCTAGATGTGGCCATAATCAAAAACATGAATCCCGATCTGTCACTCCAGACGATCAATGACTTGACTTCTGACCACCAACCTGTTCTCGGAACACTGTCTGGAGCTCTTCCACTATTGCCACCGAAAACGAAAGTCTCCACAGACTGGATATCCTACGCCAGGTGGCTAAACAACAATGTGCGCCCCACGGAGCCATTAGCAACACCGGAGCAACTCGACGACGCCATCACTCGTCTGACTTCGAAAATCAAGAAGGCCGCTCACCAGGCCTCCACGAAGTTACTCTTCTCGACACCATATCGCGACCCACTGCCGCCGGCACTGCAAGACTTGAAATATTTGAAGAATCGAGCCCGTAAAAAATGGCAACAAACTCGCAACCCAGCATATAGACGAGAAATGCACCAGCTCTCCAGAGAACTCACGTGGCGTTGCAAGGAATGGCGCGCCGAACTATGGGAGGACCGGATGGCACAAATCCAACACCTATCGCGCGATGAATGGGCACTCATCCGTAATATCAAGAAACCCAAGCACCAAAAACGGCGCTCACGGATGGCACCAACCTAATCTTTGACAACCTCCAAAAGGCCGAACTTTTCGCGGAAACTTACGAAACGCAATCACGCCTGAATTTTGCAGACTTTGAGAACGATGAGGAAGAGGACGCGCGCACTCGGGCAGAGGCACACCACATAAGACAACACCCCAGCGGAGACCGGCCAGAACTGACGTCTCCAGGAGAAATTCGCCGCATACTCAGGAAATTACACTCCACATCTGCCCCCGGACCTGACGGAATTTCGAACGACCATCTGAAGCATCTCCCACGGAAACCACTAGTGCTATTAACGAGAATACTCAACGAATGCCTGCTGAAGGAACATTTCCCACCACAATGGAAACTGGCCAAGATCATACCCATCCCGAAACCGGGTAAGGACCCACTTCAGCCTGCGCACCACCGACCAATCAGTCTCCTTTCCACGATGGGCAAAACGTTTGAACGTGTCATCTTGGCCCGCATCAAGCCGCCCCTCTTGGAAAATGACGTCATTCGACCAGACCAATTTGCCTTTCAACCCAAACTTTCCGCCGAAATCCAGCTGCTCCGGATCTCGGAACACCTCACAAACCAAATCAATCTAAACCACTACACAGCAGCCATTTTCCTGGATGTTCAACAAGCATTTGACAAGGTGTGGCGAGAGAAGCTCATAAGTAAACTCCGGAACACCACCGACATCCCCAACTGTTACATCAAGATTATCGACAGCTTCCTGACCGACCGCCGTTTTTTACGTCCAACAGGCCGACCAACACTCAGACACCAAACATCTCTCCGACGGTATACCGCAAGGATCGGTACTCTCTCCCATCCTGTTCACCATCTACGTAAATGACATGCCCAAACTGCCGAACATCATGCTAGCACAGTTCGCTGATGATACGGCTCTCCTTACCAGCAGCCGTTCATTAGATACAGCCATCACCCGCTTGCAACACCAGATCGATATCCTCCTTTTGTGGGCAACTGATAATAAAATCACTATCAACGCACTCAAGACAAAGGCCATACTTTTCACTCGACGGAGACCGATTCTTCACCGCCGCCTCCAGATCAATGACCACGCCATCGAATGGTCCACCACGACGAAATATTTAGGGGTCACCCTGGACCATAAACTCACATTCTCAGCCCACATCAACGACAAAAGCCTCAAAATCATTAGCGCCATCCATGGACTATACCCCTTCTTCGCAAGCACTGACCTAAACGTAGCTACGAAGCTACGCATCTACCGCGCGACAATACTCCCGATGATGCTATATGGCTGCGCTACGTGGGGAATCACATCCACCACCAACATCCGCAAACTACAACGACTACAAAACCGGTGTCTAAGAATCATTCTCAAAGCGCCCAGGTGGTCCCGAATTATATCTTTACATGATGAACTGCAAGTCTCAACAATAGATCAAGTAATCCAACTACACGTCCAGCGTCTCATCAACAAAATAGACGACTTAAGGGTATCAACGAGACAACTCGCAGGAATCGCAACCACCCAACCTGAACCATGGCATAAAGTCAAGGTCCCCAGGGCCCTCACAACACAATGAAAAGTGAAGCAAAGGTATGTAGGGCAAAAAGGACCCCTGTGAGCCCAAAGTCCTACAAAAGATAACAATAAAGATGTACAAACCTACCACTCACCCTTGGAAGTCCAGCCGCCAAAGGCGGTAGCACTTCGGCAACGACACCACACAGGTAAAAAAAAAAAAAAAAAAAAAAAAAAAAAAAAAAAAAAAAAAAAAAAAAAAAAAAAAGTGATTCTCTGCTCTGCTCTGCCGTGCTGTGCTGTGCTTGCGTGCCTGCCGTCCCGCTCGCTCTCGCTCTCGCTCTCGCTGTGTGTTACGCGCGTCGTCGAAATGGCAGATCAGGCGGCTACGAACGAGACTGCTGCGGCACCCGCCGCCACCGGCACTACGAAGAAGGCCAAGTCTGCGTCGTCTGCGAAGAAGCCGCGCGCCAAGCCTGCGCACCCGCGCACCTCTGAGATGGTGACGGCCGCCATCAAGAGTCTGAAGGAGCGCGG